>NW_025740670.1:0-1458 GCF_021292245.1 Micropterus dolomieu
CAGACAGACAGGTAGAGAGAGAGAGAGACAGACAGACAGGTAGAGACACAGACAGACAGACAGGGAGAGAGACAGACAGGTAGAGACACAGACAGACAGACAGGCAGAGAGAGAGAGAGAGAGACAGACACACAGAGAGAGAGACAGACGGGTAGAGACACAGACAGACAGAGAGACGGGTAGAGAGAGACAGACAGACAGAGAGACGGGTAGAGAGAGACAGACAGACAGACAGACAGACAGGTAGAGACACAGACAGACAGAGAGAGAGACAGACAGGTAGAGAGACAGACAGACAGACAGACAGGTAGAGACACAGACAGGTAGAGAAACAGACAGACAGACAGACAGGTAGAGACACAGACAGGTAGAGAGGCAGACAGACAGACAGACAGGTAGAGAGACAGACAGAGAGACGGGTAGAGAGAGGCAGACAGACAGGTAGAGAGAGAGACAGACAGACAGGTAGAGAGACAGACAGACAGACAGGTAGAGAGACAGACAGACAGACAGGTAGACAGACAGACAGGTAGAGACACAGACAGACAGACAGACAGACGGGTAGAGACACAGACAGGTAGAGAGACAGACAGACAGACAGACAGACAGGTAGAGAGACAGACAGACAGACGGACAGACAGGTAGAGAGACAGACAGAGAGACGGACAGATGGGTAGAGACACAGACAGACAGACAGACGGGTAGAGACACAGACAGACAGAGAGACGGGTAGAGAGAGACAGACGGGTAGAGACACAGACAGACAGAGAGACGGGTAGAGAGAGACAGACAGACAGAGAGACGGGTAGAGAGAGACAGACAGACAGACAGACAGACAGGTAGAGACACAGACAGACAGAGAGAGAGACAGACAGGTAGAGAGACAGACAGACAGACAGACAGGTAGAGACACAGACAGGTAGAGAAACAGACAGACAGACAGACAGGTAGAGACACAGACAGGTAGAGAGGCAGACAGACAGACAGACAGGTAGAGAGACAGACAGAGAGACGGGTAGAGAGAGGCAGACAGACAGGTAGAGAGAGAGACAGACAGACAGGTAGAGAGACAGACAGACAGACAGGTAGAGAGACAGACAGACAGACAGACAGACAGACAGGTAGAGACACAGACAGACAGACAGACAGACGGGTAGAGACACAGACAGGTAGAGAGACAGACAGACAGACAGACAGACAGGTAGAGAGACAGACAGACAGACGGACAGACAGGTAGAGAGACAGACAGAGAGACGGACAGATGGGTAGAGACACAGACAGACAGACAGACGGGTAGAGACACAGACAGACAGAGAGACGGGTAGAGAGAGACAGACGGGTAGAGACACAGACAGACAGAGAGACGGGTAGAGAGAGACAGACAGACAGAGAGACGGGTAGAGAGAGACAGACAGACAGACAGACAGACAGGGAGAGACAGAGAGAGAGAGACAGGGA
>NW_025740671.1:0-1315 GCF_021292245.1 Micropterus dolomieu
GCAGTAGGGCAGCAGTAAGGCAGCAGTAAGGCAGCAGTAGGGCAGCAGCAGTAAGGCAGCAGTAGGGCAGCAGTAAGGCAGCAGTAAGGCAGCAGTAGGGCAGCAGTAGGGCAGCAGTAGGGCAGCAGTAGGGCAGCAGTAAGGCAGCAGTAGGGCAGCAGTAGGGCAGCAGTAAAGCAGTAGTAGGGCAGCAGTAAGGCAGCAGTAAGGCAGCAGTAGGGCAGCAGTAAGGCAGCAGTAGGGCAGCAGTAAGGCAGCAGTAGGGCAGCAGTAAGGCAGCAATAGGGCAGCAGTAAGGCAGGTAGGCGGCACACTCTAGTAGTATAAAAGGTTCACTCAGTGACTCTCATGCTTTCACATCAGATGAAAAAGGACTAAATAGGTAAAAAGGACATAATCATGACATGAGCGATATTTAATGATCTGATTTGATGTTGAAAGTAAAATGACTGACAGGGAGAGTTTTTTTCTGCTCAGATTTCAAACCACAAACAAAAGAATGAAGAGAGTTCAAGAGTCAGACCTGGTGGTCTCAGTTGGGATGCAGATTTGGAGAAATGACAGCAATCACAGTTTGGTCTGGTTGTTTTCTCAGGTTGTATCCATGGCAACTTGGACTGATTGACAGGCTGTCGACCTTCATGATGATTCCTGACTTTCCCTGCATCCTGATCCTGAGTGTGTGCATCCTTCGGTGATGATCAATTATCAACTTAATTAAAACCACATCACTACATAGTGAAGGGAAGTGTGTGTGTGGAATTGGGATTATGAACATGTTATTTGTTCTAAAGTATATCTACACTCTTACAAATAATAATAATCAGACGTCACTAAGGATTTCTAATGATTGAAGTGCAGTCTGTCAGTGAGAGGAATTAGTTGAGGGTTTTGCAGCAGGTCACTGAGCTGTTCATTCTTTATTGTCCTTCAAGGGGAAATTCAATTTACAGCAGAGGGTTAAAAACAAAGAAACATGGAGACATGGGACATTAATTACACCCATTGCAACGTACAACATGTGTTTGTTTGAAAGTATTCAACCAATTGAAATGTTAGCATCACAATCATAAAGTGTATCTGAGCAACTCCAGCTCATTTATTGCCTTTGGGACTATGGAAAACTTTAACCTGTTGTTTTTCACCCTCGGGAAGACTCTAAAGAAAAGAGTTGTCAATGTGGACACCACGGTATAACTTTGCTTTCTTCTTTTCTTCTCTTCACTAGTTAAGGAATCATTAATACAAAATATCTTATTTTATAACTCAACATTGCGTGATTGCATCTCAAATTTAACTGGCCAACAAAATACAT
>NW_025740672.1:0-1388 GCF_021292245.1 Micropterus dolomieu
AAAATAAAAGATGCTTAAATCAATCTAAAGAAACACTCAGAAACTTTGTTGTCATTGATTTATGAGTTACTTCAAGCATTTTCTCAGTTCAGCTTGTTGCTCACAGTCTTGAGTGACGGGATAAACACGTTAAATAAGCTTCATATTTGGACAGAAGAAATGATTAACGTGCGGAGCCAGAAACAAACCTGCAGACCAACTGGTTATGAAACAATCAATAGTTGCAGCCCTAGCTTGAGAAAGTGTCAATTGGCGGACTGCAAGCCAGATCTCAGGTTCCTTAGAAAAGCATTCCCAAAATATCTAAAAAAAACATAACGTCCAGACTTTGGAATTAGCTTTGTTTTCATTGGGACAAAGTCAGGCAGAAATATTCATCTGAACACTGACGACTACAGAAAGAGATGAGCTGTTTGACGATTGAACAATTAACCGATTAATAAAATTAGATCTATAAATAAATCCATGGTTAGTTTCAGTCCCGGTGCCGCTCATCTCCATCACATGTTGTAAGCTGGGGTTAAAGCCAGCAGGATGACAGCACAAAGGTTCAAACTCACACAGTCCAGAGGTCACCTACCTGTTTGACCCTGGCTCTGCCCGGGGAGAACTTCCTCTTAGAGATGGCTGGTTTCCCCATTCCGATTTTAGGGGTGAGGGGCAGCACAGTGGTGGGAAGTGCCTGTGGCTGGAAACAGAAAATATACAAGGAGAGGTCAGTCACAAGGACGAGATGGTCAGGAGGAGGAGAAAACAACGAGGAAACAGTCACTAGGAGGAAAAAACAAGGAAGAGACTGTGACTAGGTGGAGAAAACAAGGAGGAAACTGTGACTAGGTGGAGAAAACATGGAGAAAACTGTGACTAGGTGGAGAAAACATGGAGAAAACTGTGACTAGGAGGAGAAAACAACGAGGAAACAGTCACTAGGAGGAAAAAACAAGGAAGAGACTGTGACTAGGTGGAGAAAACAAGGAGGAAACTGTCACTATTTAAAGAAAACAAGGAGGAAACTGTCACTACTTAGAGAAAACAAGGAGGGAACTGTCACTATTTAGAGAAAACAAGGAGGGAACTGTCACTATTTAGAGAAAACAAGGAGGGAACTGTCACTATTTAGAGAAAACAAGGAGGGAACTGTCACTATTTAGAGAAAACAAGGAGGAAACTGTCACTGTTTAAAGAAAACAAGGAGGAAACTGTCACTGTTTAGAGAAAACAAGGAGGGAACTGTCACTGTTTAGAGAAAACAAGGAGGGAACTGTCACTGTTTAGAGAAAACAAGGAGGGAACTGTCACTATTTAGAGAAAACAAGGAGGGAACTGTCACTATTTAGAGAAAACAAGGAGGGAACTGTCACTATTTAGAGAAAACAAGGAGGGAACTG
>NW_025740674.1:0-1219 GCF_021292245.1 Micropterus dolomieu
TGGTATGTTAGCAGTAGCAGGAACAGTAGTAGCAGTAGCCGTATGTGAGCAGTATAGTAGTAGCAGTAGTATGTCAGCAGTAGTAGTAGTAGTATGTCAGCAGTAGCAGGAACAGTAGTAGCAGTAGCCGTATGTGAGCAGTATAGTAGTAGCAGTAGTATGTCAGCAGTAGTAGTAGTAGTATGTCAGCAGTAGCAGGAACAGTAGTAGCAGTAGCCGTATGTGAGCAGTATAGTAGTAGCAGTAGTATGTCAGCAGTAGTAGCAGTAGTATGTTAACAGTAGCAGGAACAGTAGTAGCAGTAGCCGTATGTGAGCAGTAGTAGCAGTATGTCAGCAGTAGCAGTAGTATGTCAGCAGTAGTAGCAGTAGTATGTTAGCAGTAGCAGTAGTCGTAGTATGTGAGCAGTAGTAGTAGTAGCAGTAGTATGTCAGCAGTAGTAGCAGTAGTAGTAGTAGTATGGTAGCAGTAGCAAGAAAAGTAGTAGCAGTAGCCGTATGTGAGCAGTAGTAGTAGTAGCAGTATGTCAGCAGTAGTAGCAGTAGTAGCAGTAGTATGGTAGCAGTAGCAAGAACAGTAGTAGCAGTAGCCGTATGTGAGCAGTAGTAGTAGTAGCAGTATGTCAGCAGTAGTAGCAGTAGTAGCAGTAGTATGTTAGCAGTAGCAGGAACAGTAGTAGCAGTAGCCGTATGTGAGCAGTAGTAGTAGTAGCAGTATGTCAGCAGTAGTAGCAGTAGTAGCAGTAGTATGGTAGCAGTAGCAAGAACAGTAGTAGCAGTAGCCGTATGTGAGCAGTAGTAGTAGTAGCAGTATGTCAGCAGTAGTAGCAGTAGTAGCAGTAGTATGGTAGCAGTAGCAAGAACAGTAGTAGCAGTAGCCGTATGTGAGCAGTAGTAGTAGTAGCAGTATGTCAGCAGTAGTAGCAGTAGTAGCAGTAGTATGGTAGCAGTAGCAAGAACAGTAGTAGCAGTAGCCGTATGTGAGCAGTAGTAGTAGTAGCAGTATGTCAGCAGTAGTAGCAGTAGTAGCAGTAGTATGGTAGCAGTAGCAAGAACAGTAGTAGCAGTAGCCGTATGTGAGCAGTAGTAGTAGTAGCAGTATGTCAGCAGTAGTAGCAGTAGTAGCAGTAGTATGGTAGCAGTAGCAAGAACAGTAGTAGCAGTAGCCGTATGTGAGCAGTAGTAGTAGTAGCAGTATGTCAGCAGTAGTAGCAGTAGTA
>NW_025740675.1:0-1194 GCF_021292245.1 Micropterus dolomieu
GAAGGAAAGAAAGACAGAAGGAAGGAAAGACAGAAGGAAAGAAAGACAGAAGGAAGGAAAGATAGAAGGAAGGAAAGATGAAAGGAAAGAAAGACAGAAGGAAGGAAAGATGGAAGGAAGGAAAGATGGAAGGAAGGAAAGATGAAAGGAAGGAAAGATGGAAGGAAGGAAAGACAGAAGGAAAGAAAGACAGAAGGAAGGAGAGATGGAAGGAAAGAAAGACAGAAGGAAGGAAAGACAGAAGGAAAGAAAGACAGAAGGAAGGAAAGATAGAAGGAAGGAAAGATGAAAGGAAAGAAAGACAGAAGGAAGGAAAGATGGAAGGAAGGAAAGATGGAAGGAAGGAAAGATGAAAGGAAGGAAAGATGGAAGGAAGGAAAGACAGAAGGAAAGAAAGACAGAAGGAAGGAGAGATGGAAGGAAAGAAAGACAGAAGGAAGGAAAGACAGAAGGAAAGAAAGACAGAAGGAAGGAAAGATAGAAGGAAGGAAAGATGAAAGGAAAGAAAGACAGAAGGAAGGAAAGATGGAAGGAAGGAAAGATGGAAGGAAGGAAAGATGAAAGGAAGGAAAGATGGAAGGAAGGAAAGACAGAAGGAAAGAAAGACAGAAGGAAGGAGAGATGGAAGGAAAGAAAGACAGAAGGAAGGAAAGACAGAAGGAAAGAAAGACAGAAGGAAGGAAAGATAGAAGGAAGGAAAGATGAAAGGAAAGAAAGACAGAAGGAAGGAAAGATGGAAGGAAGGAAAGATGGAAGGAAGGAAAGATGAAAGGAAGGAAAGATGGAAGGAAGGAAAGACAGAAGGAAAGAAAGATAGAAGGAAGGAGAGATGGAAGGAAAGAAAGATAGAAGGAAGGAGAGATGGAAGGAAAGAAAGACAGAAGGAAGGAAAGACAGAAGGAAAGAAAGACAGAAGGAAGGAAAGACAGAAGGAAGGAGAGACAGAAGGAAGGAAAGACAGAAGGAAGGAAAGATGAAAGGAAAGAAAGACAGAAGGAAAGAAAGACAGAAGGAAGGAAAGACAGAAGGAAGGAAAGACAGAAGGAAGGAAAGACAGAAGGAAGGAAAGATAGAAGGAAGGAAAGATGAAAGGAAAGAAAGACAGAAGGAAGGAAAGACAGAAGGAAGGAAAGACAGAAGGAAGGAAAGACAGAAGGAAGGAAAGATAGAAGGAAGGAAAGATGAAAGGAAAGA
>NW_025740676.1:0-1608 GCF_021292245.1 Micropterus dolomieu
TTTTTTTTTTTTTTTTGTTGATCAATTGGAATTCCTTCTATTTATGTTTTTCTGTTTATTTGATGAACTGGTTGATCTCTTTAGAACGACATGGTGCCGACATGGTACATTTTCTGATGTGAAGTTTTTCAGTTCAGTTATCAGGTTTTTCTCATCTGTATGGATAGGATATATGGAATTTTTATCAAAGTTTTTGGGCAAGGCAAGTTTATTTGTATAGCACATTTCAACAACAAGGTAATTCAGAGTGCTATACATAAAACATAAGCTACAGGGAAATATAAAAAAGTTAAATAGAAAATAAACAGGCAGGTCTCTCACCTTTGCGTATATTACTCATTCATTCCCCATCTCCCACTCTCTCCCCCATTTTTTGTTGTTACACTAAGGGACTCTTACCCTTATTCCTTAGATACAGTTGTCACTGTAAATCCAGATTGTCTACTCTACAAACTCTGGTAAAAGCAGTTGAAAGGGAGCCCTGTTAACAAGTTAACAGCGGAGAAAACAGGGACTCTAATCCTTGTACTTCTACTTGGCACTGTTAACTGAGGATCAGCCGTGTGAGATGATAGAATACACAGCTATTTAAAAAGCTTAGAGTGCTCTTTAAGAGCACTCTAAGCTTTTTAAATAGCGTTCCCTGAAAATCTAAAGAAAAACTAAACGGGACAGTAAAAGTTACAGTGCTGTGTAAGTTATCAATCTATTAGTTAAAGGCAGTGGTAAAAAAAAAGTCTGATTTAAAAGAACAGAGTTTCAGCAGACCTGCAGTTTTCTGGGAGTTTATTCCAGATATATGGAGCATAAAAACTAAACGCTGCTTCTCCTCGTTTAGTTTTGACTCTGGGGACAGAAAGCAGACCTGTACCAGACGACCTGAGAGGTCTGGATGGTTCGTAACGAAGCAGAAGATCAGACATGTATTTTGGCCCTAAACCATTTAGTGCTTTATAAACTAACAGCAGGATTTTGAAATCAATTCTTTGACATACAGGAAGCCAGTGTAAAGACCTCAGAACTGGAGTGATGTGATCCACTTTTTTGGTCTTAGTGAGGACTCGAGAGAACTTCAGTTTTATCTTTGTTTAATTGAAGAAAATTCTGTCACATCCAACTGTTAATTTGTTCAATACAGTTACTCAGCGCTTGTATGGGATCATAGTCCCCTGGTGAAATGGTTATGTAAATCTGTGTGTCATCTGCATAATTATGGTAACATATTTTGTTGTTTTTCATAATCTGAGCCAGTGGAAGCATGTAGATGTTAAACAGAAGAGGCCCCAGAATGGAGCCTTGGGGAACTTCACATGTCATTTTTCTTAGCTCAGATGTGTAATTGTTATTTAGTGCCAAGAAAGCACTAAGCTGTTGAAAAACAGCTTTTTCAATGATTTTACTTAAACAGCAGATTTGATATGGGCCTGTTACTGCTCATTAGTGACCTGTCTAGATTGCTCCTTTTTTTTTTTTTTAAAGTTCTGCGTCGAATCGACACCGTAGGTGACGGCATAGGCTATGGGGCTACGCAGAGGCTACGCCTTCGCCTGACGTGCACCTCCTCAAAAATGTAACCGACCGGATGTGCCCCGTGCTTTGTAGTATCTT
>NW_025740677.1:0-2162 GCF_021292245.1 Micropterus dolomieu
CACACAAAGCTTTAGCAAAGATTTTGAAGGTAATTTAAAAATCTGTTTAATTTTAACTCACTGTTATACTATTTTACTGTAATTATTTCAATTTATTCTTTAGTTCTTTAATGATGGTAAGTTTGTCACACAAAGCTTTAGCAAAGATTTTACAAAGTTTAATTTTGGAGCTCACTCTTATTTTGCTGCATGCTGTTGAAGGTAATTTATAATGCTGTTTAATTTTTACTCACCGTTATACCATTTTACTGCTTTACTGTCATTATTTCAATTTATTCTTCACTTGTTTAATAATAAAGACTGACTTGATTCCAAAGAAACCTCCTACTGATCCTTTGCTGGCCCCGGAGATTCCTCCTTTACTTATAACTCACTGCTATACTTTTTTAATGATAAATTTATTGTCATAAACACCTACTAGTTAATTCATTCAAGTTGTATTACTTAATAAAGTCTTTAAATAAATGAAAAACCTCCTCCAATTATCAGTCAAAAACACACAATGGAAGGATGTACGCAACCCTCTTATCAGTTACACACAGACATCCGGTGTGGGGGCGGGACCGGAAATAGCTGTCAAAAATGAGTTTGATGGAATGTCATGTATAATTCTCTCTATCCTCTCCAACCATTTGCATAAGTGAGATGTCAGAGCTATGGGTCTATAATTACCAGGATTGGTTGGGTCCAGGTTTGCTAAACGGTAGTATAACTGCACTTTTCCAACTTCTCGGTATTATTGCATCCTTCCATATTTTATTGAACAGTCTTAACACTAGCTTAATTGACTCTAATGGCAGCTGTCGGGATATGGCATAACTGATCTTGTCCTGGGGCTGTATATCCCGTGCCTAGCAGAGCTATATTGAGTTCTTTCCACATCTAAAGTTGTTGTACCATCCTCCCTCTTCAGCTTCACGTCCTTATTTTCTCTGAGTGCCAGGTCTTTCTGTTGCTTATGAATATCCAAAAGGTGATCACCACTATGCACAGCCGCAAAAGCCCTACCCAACATCTCTGCCTTTTCTTTGTCTACCAGGTCTTTCCTCCATCTATCAAAGCTGGGATTTTAGTTGCTTTCCTTTTCCCACTCATTCTTTTAAACATAGACCATATATCCCCTAACTCTACACCTCTACCTATGGTGGAACAAAACTCTGTCCAATTTTTCTTTTTGGTTAACTTAATTGTCCTACGTGCCACTGCCCTTTTCCTTTGAAAATCCAAAACACTCTCTTGTGATAAATTCTTCTTTAATGTTTTAAAGGCTTTGTTTCGTTCTTTTACAGCTCTGCTACACTCCTCATTCCACCAGGGGACCACTTTCTTCCTGCCCTTTGTTGTTCTTTTTGGAATACTTAAATTTGCTGCATTTATAATGTGTTCTGTAATGTGCTTTGCGCATTCCTCTAGGTCACCTTCCAACATCACAAGGTTTGCTGACTTCGTACAACATATCCTAAATTTTTCCCAGTTTGCTTTCTCAAAGCACCATCTGTTAATTGTACTTCCTTCTTGGAAACATATATTTGTGTTGATAATAGTGATAACTGGAAAATGGTCACTTCCTATGGTAGAATCATTCATAATGAACCATTCATTAATGCAGACCAGTGATCTTTCTTTTTTTTCAATTTTTTCAATTTTATTTATATAGCGCCAAATCACAACAACAGTTATCTCACAGCGCTTTTCATAAAAAAGCAGGTCTAGACCGTACTCTATGATGCTATTTACAGAAGCCCAACAGTTCCCACCAAGAGCAAGCACTAGGCGACAGAGGCAAGGAAAAACTTCCTTTTAAGAGGCAGAAACCACGAGCAGAACCATGGCTCAGGGTGGGCGGCCATCTGCCTCGACCGGTTGGGGTGAGAGAGAGAGAGAGAGAGAGAGAGAGAGAGAGAGAGAGAGAGGAGGCAGCCTACACAATATACACACAGAGGTACAGACAGTAAAGGTGATGTTGCTATAGACTAAATGAAAAATGGTACAGATATTTATAGTAGTGTTAATGGTAACAGTCGTAATGTTAATGATTATAATAACAATAGGACTAGTAACAATAGTCGTTGCAGCAGAGGGTGTCGAGCAGGAACACGGGGGCAGCAGGTGACCCGCAGCCACAGATCCAGACTCCACAGCTCCAGAGCCAGAAAACCTGC
>NW_025740679.1:0-7545 GCF_021292245.1 Micropterus dolomieu
GTCCTGGTGATCGGCGCATCTGGGTGATGTAGTTTAATGTGCATTAGCATGTTGGATGTTTCCATTCACATAACGTTACCCTACAACGCCAACACACAGACAGTCCTCATCTCATACACAACTTTCTCTGCTGCTGTTGTAACGTTAACTGATCAGGAACCTGCAGACAGGTCTTCCAGCTCCACTGTTTCATTACCGCTCGCCATTCTGTGACTGACTCGCACGCCAATCTGCTTGTTGCGCTAACCTCAGCGCCACTGCCCTCAGCCTCGTCCACCAACTTGTCCGCATTTCTGGCCTTCTGAACTTCAGACACTTGCACATTCTGAGTCAACGAGCTAACAAGCTTGTTAGTAGCACATCAGAGACGTTTTCTTTTCTTTCCTAACAACTGACTGATTCGTGCACAGTCCACAGTGTAAAGCTAAACACTGACGTAAACAGTAACGTTATCTGTACTGTCGTATCACATCCGAGTCACATCTAGTAAATTCTAAAGTCAAACACACATAAGATATTTATTTATGATGTTACCGCATTTATGTAATCTTATGAAACGACAAGAAAAATGAAAATGAAATTTAACACTTTTAAGGTTTATTTTTTATTTTTAGAATATTAAATTTGCTATATATGTCATAGGTCACACGCCTTTGGAGCAACGAGGGGTTAAGTGTACAGGGGGGATTTGAACCCTGGTTTCTCACACCAAAGGCATCCACTGCTCCATCACCACCCTTTTAAATACTTTTAAGACCCCGCGGGAACCCTGATTAAAATGAGTCTTACCTGTGTGTGTGTGTGTGTGTGTGTGTGTGTGTGTGTGTGTGTGTGTGTGTGTGTGTGTGTGTGTGTGTGTGTGTGTGTGTCTGACCGACTGGTTCTCAGTGTAGCAGACCCCCCTGATGAGCAGGTTGACCAGCTGTGAGCGCAGGATGAGGCCGTGGAAGGTGAGCGGTCTGAAGCGCTCCTCCATGGTCCACTCCTCGCTGGGGGACTGATCTGGGTAGAGGTTGGGGTAGGGAGCGTGCCTGCAGGGGGACAGGAGGGCTGGGTCGGTACTGTGACACTGACAGATGCCAGGTTACCTGAACAGGTGGACCTTCTGTCTGCTGGAGCGCCTGTGAGTCTGTCCTACCTCCTCTCCAACATCTGCTGCAGCAGGTCCTCGCCCTCCTCGGCCGGCTCCACCGCGGCGCTCTGCTCATCACAGACGTTCCTCAGCTCACTGGACGGGTACGACTTCATGGACTGGCAGCGCCGCCGTTGCTCCCCTGCACGGGACATCACGCTGGACTTCTGCACGCGACAGTGGATGTGGGTTTACACTGAGAGGTCAGTCTGCTGCTGCAACACTCAACTTTAAACATTCACCTGCTGAGGCACGAAAAGTTGCTTCAGCCAAACAGATTTATAATAATTTTCTCATTCATCGATTTAATTGAGAAAATGTAACTGACTGATTCAGTTCAGTGAGGAATACGGAAAAACTTTTATCACAGTATGCGTAACTCTACATGGCGACATCAACAGTTATTAGAGTATTGAATATTTATTTAACTTTAATTCATAAACTGTTTATAGATAAATAGATCAGACAGAAACATCTGTTTGAGTTTAATCCAGTGTATTAAGAATCCAGTGTTTTATTCTTGACCTAACATAACCTGATATATCAGAGTATGGATTAAATCTATATTTTTCTTCTTATCAACAAATCTCATGTTCAGACATCAACCTGTCAGTCCGTCCCTCAGTCCTGTCCAACTTCCTGTAGCTCTGACCTGCACCTCCATCTGCTGGCTACCCCGAGGTCGTGCCTGCCTGCCGGTGGGACGCTGCGCTCGCTCTGGACGTGAGGGCAGGGTGCGAATTATACAGTGACAACCGGGGGGGTCAACTTTTTTTCCAGGTCAAAAAGAAAACCCAGTACAGCGCAGGTGCGGGCTTCAGTAAACTAAAATCTTACAATGCTTACAATATCCTTGTTTATGTAACTAATGCCTGCAGTCTGTAGATAATGAATTAAATTCATTACATCAGTTCACGGGTGCCCCATACCACACGACAACTTTTGCAGTCACACAGCCCCAAGTAGGCTAGTCTGTTCTACACCAAAACTGCCAGCAGCTCAGACCCACAAAAGCAGACCCACACAATACTGAACCAGAACCAAAGACACCATCAAAAAATACAGTCTGCATTATCATCTATAATTGGGTGTGAATGCTGCAAGCATTCGCATCCTATGTTGTTGCTAAGCTTTATTATTATTATTATTATTGTTATTCTTCCGTCATGTTTTTTCGTGCGCTAACTAGTCCCACAGCTTTTGACGTAGAAACTCTGTTCAAACTCAAGTTGTCCGGCTCAATGAGGAATGGGGTGCTATTACTTTCATTAATACCTTGAATACTTTCCAAATTATTCAAGGTTTTCCAGGAAAATTCTCCCATTGTAAGTGAATGGAGACTGTCAAAATCCTCCTTATACCTACTCCACTTTGAAAGCTCACCAGTTCAGCATACTTTCTGCTACACACGTGATTTAAACTGTAAATGGTCACAAGAAGTTAATCTATTAATGATGCATTCAGCTTTTTGATATGTTTTATGGTTTGTTCACGGTCGCTGTTGAAGTTTTATGCTTTTTTTAGCCCTTTTCTGAGTTTATAATGGGTGTGTATTGCGTGAGTTAGAGTGGGTGACATCATCACTACAGTGTAGCAGGCTGGCAAAATCTTCTTAGATTTTTCTTTTTAACTCGCTGGCTTGACCACAATTTTAACTCTTCGTGCATAATTTTACACCACAAACGTAGTAAATTTTGTTGTGGTTCCTCACATGTGCTTATTAAATCCCTCAGACTTATAGTTTTGTCTTTGTGTCCTTCCAAAGGACAAGAGTGACAGAAAATCATCCATAGGCTTCAATAGTAAATTCTCCTCAGCATTTCTTGACCAGAGCAGAACATACCAGTTTTTTAACTTTATCCAAACAAAAAATAGATCATATTGTTCAGAAATGCCTTCTGCCGCTCCTGGTCAAGTCATTTCATCAATACGACCTATAGTTTAGTCTCTGAGGTGGTTTGTTTGAGGCAAAGTCTCAGAGAGAGTTTCCTGTCTGTCTATATAGGATAGCTGGTTGCCCAGGTGATGTTAATAAGCACAGAGAGATCAAAGGGAGACACACACGCACACACATTCTCTCTCTCACACACACACACACACACGGTCCTGTGTTCCGATTGGTAGACAGACGTTAAGCTATTTCTCGAATGAAGTTAAGTGTACTGCATCCAGAGTACTGCATCTGCTACTACAACCACTACTACTGCACTAATTACTACTACTACTACCTGGTACTACAACTAACACACACAGAGAGACACACTGTTCTCTTCATTGGAAACAGTTGGGTCTCTGTGTCTCACTGTGTCACAGTCTTATAGTCTACCTGTTTGTCTCTCTCACAGTTCGTCTCACAGTCTTATAGTCCACCTGTGTCTCTGTCTCACAGTCAGTCTCACAGTCTTTTAGTCCACCTGTGTCTCTGTCTCACAGTCAGTCTCACAGTCTTTTAGTCCACCTCTCTATCTGTCTCACAGTCCCTCTCACAGTCTCATAGTCCACCTGTGTCTCTGTCTCACAGTCTTTTAGTCCACCTCTCTATCTGTCTCACAGTCCCTCTCACAGTCTCATAGTCCACCTGTGTCTCTGTCTCACAGTCCGTCTCACAGTCCACCTGTGTCTCTGTCTCACAGTCTTTTAGTCCACCTGTCTCTCTGTCTCACAGTCCGTCTCACAGTCCACCTGTGTCTCCGTCTCACAGTCCGTCTCACAGTCCACCTGTGTCTCCGTCTCACAGTCTTTTAGTCCACCTTTCTCTATGTCTCACAGTCAGTCTCACAGTCTTATTGTCCACCTGTCTCTCACAGTACACATGTACTGTGTTTTGGGTCTCTGTAAATTATATTAAACAGAGTACGGTGTAGACCTGCTTTATATAACAAGTGCAATGAGATGCCTTTTGTAGTGAATTGGCGATATATAAATTAAACTGAATACATTTGAAATAACAAACATGGATTTTAACATTACCTGGGCAGGTGAAACTCCTGAATTTCAGAGTGAAAACACATTTCATGCTTATTGTAGAAAGACTCACAAAATACTTAAAATGAAATAATAAACTCTATATTGATGTCAAAATGTGTATCTACAATAACTAATCCTCAATTTCACTGCTCATGCCTAAACACCAGTGTTAGCTGACAATTACATAAAATATAAAATGACATAGGATAGTGGTAATGAAATGCCAGGGTGGACTATCAGCTAGCTAACATCACATAGCTCATTTTAAGTAAAATAAATGCTAATTATGAAACTCTGAAGGTAGGAAAGTTAAGTGTATTAAAGAAGCTAGACAGCTAACTACTGACATTAACCTGCAGCATCAATACCAGCGTATGATGCGCTGGACCGGAGCAGCTGCGCTGTGAGTGATGTGGGCAGACAGACGTTGTACTAACGTCAAAGATAGGAAACGGTACAGTCCACTTTAGGGGTGTCAGAAATTTTATTTCCAGATTCTTGAATATAATGCATGAATATGGGAAATATATTGTAATACAATGACAGGTAAGAAAGACCCCCCTGAACTGTTGTTTTTGCCTCTTTTGGGGAGGTCCAAGACTTAATTAGAGGGGTCAAAGCCCCCCAATCCCCCCCGTAATTTGAACCATGCATGAGGGGGCTACAAGTGTCCAGCGGCTCATGACGTACCTTGAAGCGGATGTTGTTGCTGACCAGGATGTTCCCCTTCATGAAGTCCCGCTCGTTCTGCCGGTTCTCAGTGACCACGGGGAAGGCGTGGTAGACAGTGGTTCGCAGGATGCTGACCAGAGACTGGACCCGGGTGTGGGGGTACACGTAGGTGAGGTTGGGCTCCATGATGTCACTGGCAGTCAGCCTTGGAAAAATGAGGGAAACAGAGAGAGCATGAACACTCACCCTGATGGTGGAAACACCCACGGAGAGTTTATAAAGGGAAACATTGGCCCTGTGAAGCTGATGATGTACAAGCCTTCAGCACACTGTTAGCTGCTAGCTCCTGGTTAGAATCTCTCATCTTTATTCTGTCTCTCTGGCGTCAACACTGCTAGAACATATGATTCATCTGCTCCTCTCCTCAGTTGTTAATGTGAACAGATAGCAGACCTGTGTGTTTATGTATAAATAAGGACATTTCACCCAGGACTTGCTCAGCACTTTCCAATATATTTTTTAAGCTGTCCACAGAGATCCACTCATATACTGGGACTTCCATCTCCCATCGTGTCGGATGTCCCATAACCAATTTACAGTGAAATACAGAGGACCATTTACTGGCATCACTACAATCATCAGCTACATTATCATAATTTAAAAAAAACAGTAGATCTCTAATCAATGACTTTTAAGATCTTATTGTAATTCATCTCACTGTGTACATTTTTACATTTTCAATGCTGCTTAGTGTAACTAGTGTCACTTACATGGGTGGTATCTCTATAAGCCTGTTCTTGGCTTCTAACCTTCCCTGCACAGAGTTTTACTTTATATCAAGTTTTATTTTCCAAACATCATGAACATGAAACTAGATTTCTTGGTTGAACAGTGTGAATAAAACAGATGAGCAGAGCATGAATAAAGAGCTTTGTGTGATTTTAGAGAGCTTTCTGTGGATGTCGCTGGGCCGTATCAACAACATGCAGCAAGTCACCAGAATACCTGCACAAGTATACAGCTGTTTGTCCAACAACACATCTTACTTGTCCATCTCGATCTCTGTCTCCCACTCCAGCAGCGGCACTCCTCTCAGCTGGATGTGGATGTCATAGATGCCCTTGTTGAAGAAATCTCCCGTCCACTTAGCAACCTGACATTCACACAAAACCACAAGACAGGAAACACATCATCAACACATCTATTCAGCGATGTAACACCGTGATCTCATCAAAAACACCGTGGTCGGAATAAATAACATGACAGCGTACCATTAGTGTGATCATAATGGGCAGCCCGTATGTGATTTCGTTGGTGGATTCGATTAGGATGACAGTCAGACTGATGGTCATTCTGACCACACCTCCAAGGAAGGCGGCAGCTCCGATGAGCGCAAACGTCCCCGAGTAGATGTCCATTCCCAGTTTCCTAACAGAGGACAGACACACATTGAGAACCAGTATCCCTGCAGTCACTAGGAATCAAAAGAGTGGGAGTGAAGACTGAGACCATAAACTCATTAGGAAAGTGTTTACTGAAGTAATAAATCAGCTGAGAAGTAGCCTCATTTTCTCATAGACTTCTATCCAATCATACTTCTTTTAGTGGAGTCGCCCCCTGCTGGCTGTTAGAGAGAATGCAGGTTTAAGGTGCTTATGCATTGGCTTTACTTTTTTCAGACCTGGGCTGCGGTTGAAAAGTCTTTTTGCTCAAGAAGGTTCCTAACTGAGTGAAATGCCTGGAAGTATTTCAGCAGCAGGTTTTTGTTTTTTTTCTTCACAGTTTGATTTATTTATTCTTCACCATATTGAACAGCAAAAGCAACTTTCATCTGTTGTGTGTTTTACTGTAAACATGTTTTAAAGTGATATTTCTCAAACCCCCTGATGAACTTATTGAATAATGAGTCTTTTTTGTGCATCTGAAAAGCTTTAACTTATTGTTTTGGTTGATTATTAAAGAGAGAGAGAGAAAGAGGGAGGGGGATGGAAGGAGAGATAGGGGAGGAAGGCAGCCTACACAATATACACACAGAGGTACAGACAGTAAAGGTGATGTTGCTATAGACTAAATGAAAAATGGTACAGATATTTATAGTAGTGTTAATGGTAACAGTCGTAATGTTAATGATTATAATAACAATAACAACAATAGGACTAGTAACAATAATTGTAGCAGAGGGTGTCGAGAGAGGAGAGGGATGAGAAAGCACAAGACTACCAGAAAGGGGAGAAGTTGTGTTAGTAACATGCAATAATGGGATGAGGTTGCATACAGAGGGAGAGAAAGTAGAGGAGAGAGGAGCTCAGTGCATCATGGGAAGTTCCCCCGCAGTCTAGGCCTATAGCAGCATAACTAAGGGATGGTTCAGGACTAACCTGAGCCAGCCCTAACTATAAGCTTTATCAAAGAGGAAAGTCTTAAGCCTACTCTTAAATGTGGAGATGGTGTCTGCCTCCTGAACCCAAACTGGAACCTGGTTCCACAGGAGAGGAGCTTGATAGCTGAACGCTCTGGCTCCTAGTCTACTTTTAGAGACTCTAGGAACCACAAGTAACCCTGCATTCTGGGAGCGCAGTGCTCTGGTGGGGTAGTAAGGTACTATGAGCTCTTTAAGATAAGATGGTGCCTGACCATTAAGAGCTTTGTAGGTAAGAAGAATGATTTTAAATTCTATTCTGGATTTTACTGGAAGCCAATGCAAAGAAGCTAAGAACAGGAGAAATATGATCTCTTTTCCTGGTTCCTGTCAGAACACGTGCTGCAGCATTCTG
>NW_025740680.1:0-11591 GCF_021292245.1 Micropterus dolomieu
TTTATTTATTATTTTACTCTTTTATTCATTGATTCTATCTTACAAATATTTACACATTTATTTATTGTTTTATTCATTGATTCTATCTTACAAATATTAACACATTTATTTATTGTTTTATTCATTGATTCTATTGTACAAATATCTACACATTAATTTATTATTTTATTCATTGATTCTTTCTTACATATATTTCCACATTTATTTATTATTTTATTCTTTTATTCATTGATTCTATCTTACAAATATTTACACATTTATTTATTGTTTTATTCATTGATTCTATCGTACAAATATCTACACATTAATTTATTATTTTATTCATTGATTCTTTCTTACATATATTTCCACATTTATTTATTATTTTATTCTTTTATTCATTGATTCTATCTTACAAATATTTACACATTTATTTATTGTTTTATTCATTGATTCTATCTTACAAATATTTACACATTCATTTATTATTTTATTCATTGATTCTTTCTTACATATATTTCCACATTTATTTATTTAGTCATTTATTGATTCTTCTGGCACTTTGGGATTGAACAGGTGAAACACATCAGGGTAATAAGGGAGACACAGACAGGAAATAAAGCTCAATGAAGAACACAGAGACATATATCAACGTAAAACAGGAAGTAAAGCGTGCAGCAACATGAGGATGGATTTAACAAGGTAAAACTGAGAACACAACCATTACTTTACAGAACCGAGGCAAGATCACAAACACAGAATGAAAACGCAGATTCGGAAAAACAAAAAACCCTTTAACAATAAATAATAAAACTGAAAACCACAAACATGACAAACATTTATTCAGCTTTTTCCTTTATTGTGTCACCTGTCTGCACACACGTGATGTTTTAAAGATCATTTAAGTCAAGAAAGTTTGGCGTAAAACATTAAAGTAGTTTTGTGTGAAACTGCTCAATGAACTACATAAACACAAAGTACAGCTGACGGGGGCGCTGTAGGAAAAGCCAATTAATCAATTTCAGGACAATCCATCCATCAAAGGGGTGAACGACCAGCCGTAACTGCCATCACTCCATCAGTGTGTTACGGCCCGACCCGGATATTTGGGAGGTGTTTGTTTCAGCACAGAACGTGATGTAAACCTGATCTGTGGGCGCTACACATGTCTGCAGGACTACATTTCACACGTCGGATGTGAGGAACATGTTTAAGTTTCCACGTGCAGAATCTGGTTTGACTGCTGCAGCGCCGTCCTCACAGACTGGACCCCCCGCCGCCTCAACCTGCTCCTGAGGGAGTTAATCAGCTGCTCCTCGCCGAGCGGCCCGTCTCTTCTGCTCTTGTTAAATTGGTGAGCAGGTCAGCAGGTGAAATGGAGGCTCTGGTTTATTAGCACAGAACTCCTTTCCCCTTCACTTTCTGCTCTGAAGGCAAACTGAGGACCAGAGTCCTGCTGAAATATAAACCGTTCACTGCGTTTAATGAATCAAATCTTCCTTTCTGTCTCAAGCACATCCAGTGCTCACTTTGTGCTTCCACCTATAGTCTCCTGAATTTACAGAAAGGACGATGCGGTTTAGAGAGCATTGAGGACTGTACAAGACCAGCAGGAAGCTGAAAATTATATTTTAAAGCTATTGGCAAATCTGGTTTAGTTTAGCAGCTAAACAATTGATTGATTAACATTAGCAGCAAACGTTGTAAGCTCTGCTTTGTTGTTTGTATAATCTCCTGTGTGAAAGTCCTGAGTTTGGTTGTTTCTATCCACCTCAACCACCTCGCTCACTTTGTCAGAGAGTGACGGCAAAACACCAAAGACCAGGATGCAATATTTACTGGACTCACGGTAACTCAGGTGCAGATAAAATACAAAACAAGCCTGAGTCCAAAAAGCACAAATCCACAACTGGCAGGTTATTCCAAAAATCCCAGAATAACACTCAGAGGGGTTCAGGACACTCGACAAATGATGACGGCCGGACAGAGAGCGTGCACACATCAGGTAATCAACAGGGCAACACACACGAGCAGGCAAAGCAACTTACAATTACTATACATGTCAGAGGTCGCACGCCTCTGGAGCAACAAAGGGTTAAGGGTCCTGCTCAGGGACACATGGTGGATGGGGAATTGACCATCACCACCCGATGCTGAGACATGGATTAAACTGACCAGTGTTCAGAGAAACGTGTTAAATGTTTAAAAAAAGTCACACAGTTACAGTAATGGATTGCTTTATGTTGTAACGCAGTTAATTTAACGCATTGCTAACAAAAGTTTTGTAGTATTCTACCAGTTATAAACTCATTTTAATTCGCCAACACCACGAAACAACCTGAAAAAAACTGTGACTAAAAGAGAGAAGTTATTTCCTGTTGCTGGAAATCGATGGTTGAGACTGATAGACGGGAGCTCGCCTGAAAACATCATTTGTGAAATTCTGGAGGGTCTTTAAAATATTGACAAAATGGATCATAGATCCTGCTTTCTACATGAGATTTCTTTTCCTTATCAAAGAGGCTGCTGTCAGTGCATCCTGTCGGAGAGTTAAATAATCAATGAAGTTATGCTGCTGCACCTTGTGCGTAAATGCACACGTCTTTCTTAATGGGAGACGATTCATCTTATTTCACCCACATTTTAATAACAAAGACCCACCCGATCTGCAGATATAACTGATCTGCACATCACTAGAACCCACCAATGCAGGACCATCTTACTATCTGAATAATGATTAAAAAGCAGTGAGAGTAACTCAAAAGTAGTGTAAAGCATTACAATTCAGAGAATCTCTGGTGAGGACGAGCTGCTTATTTCAGGTGCACATTCAGTCGCTGCATTAATAAATCCTCTCCGTCACAGCTGCAGGTCTGTTTGTGGCGTTTCTCTTGTGTTCGGGCGCAGTGATGCTGACAGTAAGTTCTGTGAGCAGAGTGTCAGTCACCGAGCAGCCGCGAGGCCTCGGCGACCTCGTTAACTCCACCTGACGCAGGTACGACTGAAGCACAGGCTGCGATCAAGAACAGCAGGGCCCCGGGGCCTGACGCACAAAACTCTGTGTTCATACGCAAAGACGGAAACATTCAGACGTGTTCTTTCCATCAGAGTCATAAAGCTGTGAGTTTGTCTGCTTCTGTTTTACAGACGTCAGTCAGCGTGGAACCTCCAGCCTCGTTTCAGCTCCACACTGAGACAGACGTGGAGGTAGAAACAGTAGAGGAGCAGAACTGGAAATAGCTTTTTTTCAGGCTTCTGATTGGGCAACATGGGGTTAGGGTTGGTTTGGCACGCTCTTTACTAGGGCTGAAAAGATTTAGAGAGAAAATCAAATAATCCCATTATTGAAAAGCATCGATGCTTCGTTCTTTTAAAGTAAAAAAAAAGATGTGTATATACCTATATTTAGCAAATGCCCCCCCCCCCCACTATCCTCAACCACAAGATGAAACTTTGCGCATTATCCACTTAATTTCTTACATTCTGGACAAATTTTCTGCACCAATTTATGGAGGAAGTGTCTTTATTTATATGAAGGGAAACTAAAGCTACACAATGGAATATAATTCAGTAATCAGCTGTTGGACATTTGTTTCTTCTATATTTCAGTTGCATCGCATGTTTTCTTTTTGTGCATTCTTTCATTTGTTATTCAACATTTCTTGTTGCTGTTTTTCAGAACATTTTTAACAAAAGCTTTCAAAAGCGTTGGAGACATTCTGATTCTGACCTGTCCCCAGCGTCCCCAGTGTAAATGACACCCCCATCTGTCAACACTTAAATGTCCCGCCCCATCCAGGCTGTGATTGGTCGGTTCACGACAAGTTCACACACGGCTGCTTGAAAAGGCCCCGAGCTTCTCTTCTCCCTCGTCTCTCTCGGCCGACAGAGTTTAGCAGGCAGGCGAGAACCTGGAACAGGTGAGCGTCACGTAGCGCCCAGAGAGGGCAGAGGAGAGGACCGGCGGCTTGGGAGAAGTCCCGGTCGAGGTTCCGGCCCACCTCGCTGGAATCGATGAAATAATCTGTAGAATACTCCATTCCAAAAGTCAGCTGCAGCCCTGCTCTTTACAGCGCTTCACTTGTGTTTCTGCGTTTTCATGTGGATTGTTAAAAAACTCACTTTATAAAAGCTGCGTTCGTGTGGACTAGGCCTGAACAATGTTTGTCTGTCAGCCTCTGAAAGGAACTCCTCCTCCTCCTCCTCCTCTCTCAGTGGTCAGTGTTGTTGAGGGTCAGAGGTCGGTCCAGCTGCAGCCTCCAGCAGCTGCTTCTGAAACCTGTAAATCAGGTTGAAATCCTTCAGACTGTCGACACGACGCCTGCCGCCTCCCGGAGCTGTCGACTGCTTCTGTTTTTTCTTCTTCTCGCTCGGCTTTAATCAGAGTCACACTTCAAACGGGCTCTCACTTCAGTTGCATAGCAACAGAGAGTCGGCGCTCGCGGCTCCGTTAAGAGGTTCACACCAAAAAGAAAAAAGAAAAACAACCTCTCAGCTCATAGTGAGGAGTGAAGGAACTGAATGAAATGAAGTTTGATTTCCCAGCAGCCTCTTGGCTTCAACAAAGAGTCCGAGCTGCTGACGGAGATCTGCGACCTTCTGGCCCCTCAAAGTCTCAAAACAAAAAGTTCACGGGGTGATGGCGAAAAGAAGAATGAACAAATTCAGGTACTTTAATACTGTACTCTTTACTGCACTGCATGTGCACATCAGCTTTAGTTACTTTACAGTTCACAATTGTTCATCCCCTCTCCTGCCCAGCGAAAACCCCGGATCTCCAGAGGTCAGTGATAACCTGCAGGATGAAGAGCTCCTTTATGTTCTGAGAAAATCCCCCTCCTCCTTCAGCTGAATCAACTCCTTAAACTCCTCATGGATCAGCTGGAAAAAGCATCGTCACAAAGCTGGAAACAGGCTGTTTTTCTGACTGTTCAGCGATACGAGCTTCTCACAGGACACACGGTGATCTTATAGACCATGATGCATTGCCGCACATTAAACTACCCGACAGGATTTAAAAGGAGTTAAAATGCAACATCCACATTAATGCAGCAGGAATATTAATAGAGAACATTTTACTGCAACATGAGTACTTTTACTTTAATTCTGTAACACATCTGGAGACCATGTCACGCACATCTGATCTGAGACTAGTTCCAAAAAACTAAATGACGAGGGTCAAAATGTCAGATTCGAGGCTTCAAAAAGGTAATGTGCAGATAAATCTTTCTAAAGGCATTTTCATTTGCTATTTAACTGCAAGCTGTATTTCAGAACATGTTTTAAAGAGCTGGTATTCTGCTTTTTGGCTTTTCCCCTCTCCTTTACTGAGTTATATCTCTTTTTTGTGCATGTAACAGGTTTGCAAAGTGAAAATGGTCCAGCCCAAAGGGAGTTCCCATCTCCCACAGAAAGCTCTGCTCTGAACTGAAAACAGCTGGTTTGTAGTCCAGCCCTTCACTTCCTTTACTTGCGACTTCACAATGAAAACACGTCATAAAGCTCGCCGAGCGGCTGGCGGGGTCAGGCACGCCCTCAAACCAAGCTAGTCTGAGCGGAAGCCCTTTGGCTCCACTCGCCTTTGTTTGGGTTTCCATTGTAGAAATGTTGCACCTGTTCCTGCTAACAGGTGCTTTCTTTTCGTATCACCTCACTTCCGTCGAGGTTCCAGTCGAGCTGAGGGAAACTAAAATGTTACGTGAAAACAGGACAGACTGCTGATTGGTCAGAGAGAATATTCACTATTCACTGCATCATCATTGCTGCACCAGACAGAGGCAACAGGAAGTTTTATATTTTACAGTTTTCATCACTAAATTCACTTCTGAGAAGTTCTGAGGTGAAATCAGCTGTGCAGATTTTATATATTGACAGTTTTAGGAGAAGTGATGGCGGCCGTTGTGTGCGGCGTCGCTATGACGACCAGCTACGTACTATCTCTGGGTACTGTCTGCAGTGGAAAACGGAGCAGGGCCGAGTAGAGTCAGTCTATCGATTTGCGCTATGTTAGCATTTTTCGGCAAGGCAGCACAGATCGTCAGAACACCGGCAACAGTTCAACGTTTAGTCCTGATGGTCAGATGTGGAACAATGATGTTGTGGACGTCAGAGTAACTTCTACCATCTGCTATGTGCGACTCTGTAGCTCAAGAGCGGAGCGTACAGCACACAGGGTGAAAAGAGGAGCTGCAGCAATGTGCTGTATGAGGAAAATATTAAACCATGTAAACCTGTTCTGGTACAACCTCTAATTGAGATTTTGAACCTGAAAATGAGCAGAATACCACCTCTTTAACAAATTATGCTTTAAAAAAGTGTCATGGACATGTCCCCTGCGTCCCCCGTTTAAATGACACCTATGGTTTAGGTGTTAACATTTAAGAGAAGATGACTTTCAGAAATTCTTTACTGTAACCGGCTACCTAATGACAAAAAAACATTTCTACATCAATTTACACGCAGAACAGGTTTTAACTATATGATAGCATGAATTATTTTGACTTAAATGCATGTAAAATGTACTTTATGTTGCCTTTCAGTTCATGTTATATGTGTGCTTCCATGGGAGCTGCTGTTGTTGTGTGACTTCATTCAGCTGCTACTCGTAAAGTCGGGGGAAAACATAATTTTTCTCTGACTTCACAAAAGGTAGATAGGTTTATTGTTGACAATGTGTTTTGTAACTACCTTCTGCTACACAGCAGACAATGCACATTAATACAGAATAAAAAAGGTAAAACAGAAATAAACTATACTTCAAAAAAATTAAACTACACTTCACAAGTAGGAAATCTGACCTCATGTGGCTTCCTTGTTCTTTTTCTAGTTGGAGGTTGGAAAAAGTCCTGAGCTCTGAAGTCGTTCTTCAGACTTCAGTGTGTGTTCATGCGCTCCTAAGCCAACATGTGGAAACAACATGGACGCTACAACAAAGATGTGTTGGATTATCATTACCCTTTCTGTTACAAGTGGTTTTTGTCCCTGAGCCGTTACTGCACCAGTATATTAACCTGAAACCACTAAAATATTGCTTGTACTGCAAATACTGCTAATAAATAACTTTCCTAATTAACCTAGGTCGCTCTGAATGGACAGCAAACTAACACGTATTACAAATGACATGTTTCTACGTGTATGACTTTCAACAACTCGTGCACCAACATTTTCTCAGTCTTTCCGAGTTTTTGTTCCGACTTAAGGTGAATGTTCCCAGTCGGGAAGTAATTTTCCCGATTCTTCTGACACCATGAATACACAGTCAGGCACTGCCAAGACGGCGACGGCCAGAACTTCTCCAGAAACCTGCTGTGACGTCACGGAGAATACGCCTGTGGTCAGAGAAACTGACATTTACACGGGGGACGCTGGGCTTGTGTCCCCACCACAGGTTTATTTGCACGATAAGAAGACACGCAATGCAATTTAAATATAATGAAAACAAATGTGCACTAACCATAAAAAGTAACAACAAGCAGCCGATTACTGCGTTACATCCTGTTATATCTTTATATTTTAAATCGTCACCTGCCAGCTGAATTTGGTTTCCCATCATAAAAATAAAGACATTTCTACCATACATTGGAGCAGAAATGTCTCCAGACTGCAGGAAATTAAGTGTTTATTGTCCCGCTCATATATTTGCTATATCTTCAAATAGTGTTGAAAATCTTCTCGTGATAAATCAGAGAAATGCAGGAGAAGAAAACAATCTGCACCTCCGTCACAGCAGCAGCGGGAGGCGTCACTCCCCCCTCTCACCCGTTTTAATATCACAATTAGCCGATAGCGGGCGAGGCGGGTGATGATGGGGGGTAGATGAAGCCGTTTGTCTCCGTGCGTCCTCCAGGCTCTGCTTTCTCTGCTAGCAGGAGTTCGACACTCGCTGAGACGGACGTCTGCTGGCGGCTCTAAACACTAAACTTTATTGTTTTTGTTTTTTTCCTGGGGAGTAAATCTGCCTCGAAGCTCCGCCCGCACGCTGAGGAGAAGATGCCAAACAGGAAGTGAATAAATCAGCCCACCACCACGCTCACTTTTGACGGTGTCAGCGGGGGGCAGGTGGACGAGGAAACCGTTTCAGAGCTTTGAGAGCTGCGATCAATCACTCGACGGCAGCTCACCGACAGGCTGGTTATGATGAGGAGATCAGAGCTGCTGGGAAAATCCATCTCTTGAGTTTGTTTTCTAAATAATGCAGCTCCAAGCCCATTAAATCTTTAAAAACACCTCCTAAAGATATAGTTTCATGTTTAAAAAGGCTCAGTAATTTCCTCTAACAGCTGCTCGCTGGAGCTCTAATCAAACAATTGTCGGGGACTATTTTCAGCGGCGGATGAATCCACACGTGGTGCACTAGTGAGGCAGCAGGACGGTGTCTGTGGGACTCGATGAAGAAATGTGAATCCCGTGTGTGGTCGAAAACTCAGAGAAAAAGTCATTTCCTAACCGCTTCTCTTCGCCGGAAAACGTCACGATGTGAAGGAGAATTCATAAGGACTTAAGGAAAAGAGGACCGCGGTGCTCAGAGAATCCGACTGCACTTTAAAAAATACGTGGGAGATAAGAACAATGACCAACACAGAATCACACCTCTAAAGAGAAGATGTTTCACTGAACACACTCATAGGAAGTAACAACAAAATAGATGGTTGGTAAAAATAAAAACAAATAATGTGAAAATGTTGAAATTAATAATAAATATACAAGTAGAATCGGCTGAGTCATTAAAATAATAATGAAATAAAAAAAAGGAAGGCGCTAAATTATATTCAGACTTAAGCCTATAGACCTTTTTAAAACTTTTGTTAAATACACATAATACAGTTTTGTGCATTCCACGACAGTTGTGTGTAAATTATTTTTAGCAATTCAATACGCTTGTTTTTCATGATTCCTCCTCACTGGGTGGATTCTCGACTCATCATAAAAGGATTTGCAGATGTTTTGGGTCAAAGTGCTCTGTTGTTTCTACATTTGCGTGGGTCTGCCATGATTCAAAATTAGCTTTATTGGCATGAATGTATAACAACAATATTGCCAAAGACGAAACTACAATTCTGTGTCGCTTTAAATGTGGAACAGTGTCACCTCCTGTCCTTTCGTAAAGGATGGTCCAGTGTACCCTATGCTAAAGGAGATAAGGAGGGAAGTATTGAAGCTCCTTCCCTTAGCTTTTGGAGAATTCGACCAGCTCTTGTCACGGCTGCCGCTTCACTCAGCCTTCGGCTCAGACGAAGAGGAGGCATCAGGGTTGTAAAAGCTCTTTTTATGTGTGTGTTGTCATTTAAAGTGAAATGCAGCAAAGCGCAGCAGGTGGAGAAACGTGTTCAGGGTTTTCTTTATTTGACAGGTCGATTTCAGTTCGTCCACTTAGGTCCAGAGATGTCTGGATGTCTCGACAACTACTGGCCAGAAAACACTCCGTTGTTATTGACCGTTGGCTGAACTTCCCTCTCGCACCTACGAGCCCTGAAGTGTTGAGCTTTATGTTATCAGATGTCTCCAACCCAGAGAGATTGTGGTTTAAAAAATAAATAATAAAAATTATGGTCAGAACAAACACTTCATGCCAAATAGTGGATCACTCCACAAATCTGAGGCAGAACATTCAAAACTATTGTGATAAAATGTTTTTTCAACAGATACGCATAAATAAAATTAAGTAAAATCTTAAAAGTAAAATTTCAGTCCCTTTTTCCTCAACAAAATAATTTGTTCATGATTTTAATTATTTATATCAAACATTTGTTGAATATTTGTAATATTGTTGTTGAGGAAAATTATTTCATAATAATTATCATTATTGCATTATTGCCCAGCCCTGTATATTCACAGTATACACACATATATGTATATTTATTAATAGCCTGTATTAACCTACAGTACTGTATGTATTTTATCCTGTACAATTTTACTTATTTCTACAACATGCAGTACCCTGTGCAATATTCAACATCAGTCACATCTGTGTATAAAGGCTGCATATTGTGTACATTTTTATTTCATGTGTGCTTTCTTATCTGTTGTACTTGGGATCAATAAAGTCCATCTTATCTTACAGTGCCAGAACACAGCCGGGTGAGCCGACGATCAGCCTCAATCAGCCCGGAAACGCCCGACTGAAAACAGACAACCTTAAAGAAAGTTTTCCAGCAGAGTCAGAAACTCCTCTGTGTTCAGACACAACTGTGTTCCCAGAAGGCTTTGCAGCGGGCCTTAGCCGCCTCCTCGGTTCACTCAGCTGCTAAAAACAGAAAGTCCAGGTGCAAGCAGGCCGACGGGGACGACATTCATCGCACAGCTGCTGCCACAAATCTCTGAGGATCCGGGTTCATTCAGGACCTTTAGAACATCTGTAGTAATCACACGTCTGTGCGCTTCTCTTCAGGTCGAACTCCTCTTCCCCCGCCCAGACAATAAAACAACTGCTTCACACTGCGTCCACAGTCGGGTCTGTATGGCGGTCCCTGATGGCGGTCTGTATCCGGCCCTGATGGCGGTCTGTATCCAGCGGTCTGTATCCGGCCCTGATGGCGGTCTGTATCCAGCAGTCTGTATCCAGCAGTCTGTATCCAGCAGTCTGTATCTGTCCCTGATGGCGGTCTGTATCTGGCCCTGATGGCGGTCTGTATCTGGCCCTGATGGCGGTCTGTATCCAGCCGTCTGTATCCAGCCGTCTGTATCCGGCCCTGATGGCGGTCTGTATCCAGCCGTCTGTATCCGGCCCTGATCTGGCCCTGATGGCGGTCTGTATCCAGCCGTCCGTATCTGGCCCTGATGGCGGTCTGTATCCAGCCGTCCGTATCTGGCCCTGATGGCGGTCTGTATCCAGCCGTCCGTATCTGGCCCTGATGGCGGTCTGTATCCAGCCGTCCGTATCCGGCCCTGATGGCGGTCTGTATCCAGCGGTCCGTATCCGGCCCTGATGGCGGTCTGTATCCAGCGGTCCGTATCCGGCCCTGATGGCGGTCTGTATCCAGCGGTCTGTATCCGGCCCTGATGGCGGTCTGTATCCAGCGGTCTGTATCCAGCGGTCAGTATCCGGCGGTCTGTATCCAGCGGTCTGTATCTGGCCCTGATGACGGTCTGTATCCAGCGGTCTGTATCCAGCGGTCTGTATCCGGCCCTGATGGCGGTCTGTATCCGGCCCGTCTGTATCCAGCCGTCTGTATCCGGCCGTCTGTATCCTGCAGTCTGTATCCGGCCCTGATGGCGGTCTGTATCCGGCCGTCTGTATCCTGCAGTCTGTATCCGGCCCTGATGGCGGTCTGTATCCGGCCGTCTGTATCCGGCCGTCTGTATCCGGCCCTGATGGCGGTCTGTATCCGGCCGTCTGTATCCGGCCCTGATGGCGGTCTGTATCCAGCGGTCTGTATCTGGCCCTGATGGCGGTCTGTATCCAGCGGTCTGTATCCAGCGGTCAGTATCCGGCGGTCTGTATCCAGCGGTCTGTATCTGGCCCTGATGGCGGTCTGTATCCAGCGGTCTGTATCCAGCGGTCTGCATCTGGCCCTCATGGCGGTCTGTATCCAGCGGTCTGTATCCAGCGGTCTGTATCCGGCCCTGATGGCGGTCTGTATCCGGCCGTCTGTATCCAGCCGTCTGTATCCGGC
>NW_025740681.1:0-1538 GCF_021292245.1 Micropterus dolomieu
CTGTTTGAGTGACGGTGTTGATGATGTTTGAGTGACGGTGTTGATGATGTTTGAGTGACGGTGTTGTTGATGTTTGAGTGACGGTGTTGTTGATATTGGTGTTGATGTATGAGTGACGGTGTTGATGATGTTTGAGTGACGGTGTTGATGATGTTTGAGTGACGGTGTTGATGATGTTTGAGTGACGGTGTTGATGATGTTTGAGTGACGGTGTTGATATTGTAGTGTTGTGGATGTTTGAGTGACGGTGTTGATATTGTAGTGTTGTGGATGTTTGAGTGACGGTGTTGATGATGTTTGAGTGACGGTGTTGTGGATGTTTGAGTGACGGTGTTGTGGATGTTTGAGTGACGGTGTTGATGATGTTTGAGTGACGGTGTTGATGATGTTTGAGTGACGGTGTTGATGATGTTTGAGTGACGGTGTTGATGATGTTTGAGTGACGGTGTTGATATTGGTGTTGTTGATGTATGAATGACAGTGTTGTTGATATTGGTGTTGTTGATGTATGAGTGACAGTGTTGTTGATATTGGTGTTGTTGATGTATGAGTGACGGTGTTGTGGATGCATGAGTGACGGTGTTGTGGATGCATGAGTGACGGTGTTGTGGATGCATGAGTGACGGTGTTGTGGATGCATGAGTGACGGTGTTGATATTGTAGTGTTGTGGATGTTTGAATGACGGTGTTGATATTGTAGTGTTGTGGATGTTTTAGTGTTGTTGATGTATGAGTGACGGTGTTGTTGATGTTTGAATGACGGTGTTGATATTGTAGTGTTGTGGATGTTTTAGTGTTGTGGATGTTTTAGTGTTGTGGATGTTTGAGTGACGGTGTTGTGGATGTTTGAGTGACGGTGTTGATATTGTAGTGTTGTGGATGTTTGAATGACGGTGTTGTGGATGTTTGAGTGACGGTGTTGTGGATGTTTGAATGACGGTGTTGATATTGTAGTGTTGTGGATGTTTGAGTGACGGTGTTGTGGATGTTTGAGTGACGGTGTTGTGGATGTTTGAGTGACGGTGTTGTGGATGTTTGAGTGACGGTGTTGTGGATGTTTGAGTGACGGTGTTGTGGATGTTTGAGTGACGGTGTTGATATTGTAGTGTTGTGGATGTTTGAGTGACGGTGTTGATATTGTAGTGTTGTGGATGTTTGAGTGACGGTGTTGATGATGTTTGAGTGACGGTGTTGTGGATGTTTGAATGACGGTGTTGTGGATGTTTGAGTGACGGTGTTGTGGATGTTTGAATGACGGTGTTGATATTGTAGTGTTGTGGATGTTTGAGTGACGGTGTTGTGGATGTTTGAGTGACGGTGTTGTGGATGTTTGAGTGACGGTGTTGATATTGTAGTGTTGTGGATGTTTGAGTGACGGTGTTGATATTGTAGTGTTGTGGATGTTTGAGTGACGGTGTTGATATTGTAGTGTTGTGGATGTTTGAGTGACGGTGTTGTTGATATTGGTGTTGATGATGTTTGAGTGACGGTGTTGATATTGTAGTGTTGTGGATGTTTGAGTGACGGTGTTGTGGATG
>NW_025740682.1:0-1186 GCF_021292245.1 Micropterus dolomieu
ACGCTCACTACTTTACACTGTTCTACAAGCTGTACTCTCACTACTTTACACTGTTCTACAAGCTGTACTCTCACTACTTTACACTGTTATACAAGCTGCACGCTCACTACTTTACACTGTTCTACAAGCTGCACGCTCACTACTTTACACAAGCTGTACGCTCACTACTTTACACTGTTATACAAGCTGCACGCTCACTACTTTACACTGTTATACAAGCTGCACGCTCACTACTTTACACTGTTATACAAGCTGTACGCTCACTACTTTACAGTTATACAAGCTGTACTCTCACTACTTTACACTGTTATACAAGCTGCGCGCTCACTACTTTACACTGTTATACAAGCTGCACGCTCACTACTTTACACTGGAGCAAAGGGTCATTTCTTCAGTGTTGTCACATGAAAAGATAGAATCAGATATTTAAAGTTTATACAAGTACAGCTAGTATATTTGTTGATTGACAGAAATTTAATTGGCAACTATTCTGATAATCATTGAAGTCATTTTTCATGTCAAGACATTTAATGTGAAGATTTGCTGCTTCTCCTTTTGATTATTTTATTGTGTTTTAATCATTTTGAGGTTTGAACAAACACTGTGAAGGAGTCACTTTGGACTCTGGGTAACTGTGACCGCATTTTTCTCTATTTTCAGATAATAATCAGCAGATTAATCCAGAATGAAAATAATCATTAATTGCAGTCTGATACCAAAAAACAACTACAGCAGTGAAATCCTGCTTTTACATGAACATGAGGAATAATAATAATAATAATTAAAGCTGCAAGCAGCGTTGGGCGGGCCCTCGCACTTGTAGCGCGTCCGCGTGTGAGCCGGCCGAGTCGCATATTCTGGAGCTCTGCCGGTGCGGCTTTGAATTTCCTATGCGTTTCCGACGCCGCATGAATGTGCTATATGTCACTTCCTGTGTCCCCTATGTGGAGCTACATAGCACTTGCCGCTATGAATATAAATCGGTATTGACGTGTAGATGTCTGCGGGGTGGGAGAGTTATCAAGCACGTAAAGTTTGTTTCAGATGTGAACATGTACACTGAACAATAATGTACCCACACAATAAAATAAATTCCTTTTATATTTCCCTGCCTTGTTGTTTATGTGTACATACAGAGGAAGAATGTGAGAACAGCACACATTTCATCGTTACTGTGTGTTAGAGC
>NW_025740683.1:0-2220 GCF_021292245.1 Micropterus dolomieu
GTCCGGCCCGGTGACAAATCAATACATAATTAAATAAATAATAAAACAGACAAAGGAGTATTTTAATACTCTCTTGTTAAAGTAAAATCTGTCTGGCACAATATGGTATCCAGGTCATTATACTCTATACCAGGCTGCTGGGCAGGACAGGTTTAAAAAAAAGAAAAAAAAAAGAAAAAAAGAAAATGCCATTAGTTATAAAGCATCTTTGCTTTGGGGACCTAAACATACTCGAAAACTCACCGAACTTTGCACACGTCAGAAGTGGTGAAAAATTTTGTATTTTATGGGTTTCGCGCATAGGCGTGGCAAAATGACTTGCTAGCGCCACCTATAAAATTGGAAAAAATTAGCCCCTCGTTCACCTTCAACGTACATGCACGAAATTTTCTGGGGACATGTATCATATCAAGACGCACAAAAAAGCCTCAAGAACCCATACCATAAACCCAACAGGAAGTCGGCCATTTTGAATTTTACGTCAATTTTTGGATGATTTACACACTCCGTACTTTAACGAACTCCTCTTAGGGATTTTGTCCGACCGACTTCAAATTTCTGTTGTGCCTTCTAAAGGCATTGAAGATGAAAAGTTGTGCTATCTGTGAGTTTTCGTCAATGGGCGTGTCCGTGGCGTGGCGTCAAAGATCAACTCTTCGCCATGACACAGGAAGTTGTTGTAACTTCAGTGTACATGCTCACATCTGCACCAAACGTTACGTGCTTGATAACTCTCCCATCCCGCTATGGAGGACTGATCCTGACAAAGTCAGAAATAAATACAGAAATAAATAAATGCTCAATAAATAAATAAGCATCCAATTAAATACACAAAAAAATAAAGTAAATAAATAAATGTAGGTAGTAATTCAATTATACAAGGAGACATAAATGTATATATTTTAATTGGTGCCTTTACTTATTCACCTTTGTTATAATTACCTTATTTATTTATTCTCCGTTATAATCTTCAACTTCATTTATTAATTACTAATTTTTTTAATGTATTTATTTATGTGTGTCTTTTAATATTTTTGTCTGTTTTATTCTTCCTTTGTATTTTTTACCTTATTTATTTTCACCCATGGTATTTATTTCTGCCTGTCCTTTTTAAATTTCTGTATGCATTTCTGCCTCATTATGCAAATGAGGAGGGGCTGTGTCTCAAGGAGTCATCTTCTCTCCTATTGGTGGACCAGTCAGACAGGAGAGCTCTAGGCCTACTCTGCCTGCAGACATCAATGATCTTGCTCCTCACACAGTCAGATGGCTTCCTTCAGTGTGCTGAGGTGTTTAACAACTCTGAAGACAATACTACCAGCCATGTTTTCCTTCTCTTTTCATGTAGACGCTCCGACAGGCAGTGCTTTCAGTTTGCTGCATGCATGGACACAGAACTGCGGTATAGGGAGAAGCACACGGTCAGCTAGCTGCAGCTAAATCTGGAGTGCACTCGTATTCAATTCTGTATGGTAAACTCAGTTTTAACGGAGCAGAGCGAGCTGACATTCAGAGTTAGAGACTTTTTCTGTCCGTTTCTCTCTTTACAAAGACGCATGTTGCAGTCAGAGTCTTCTCTGAAGAGGGCAATGAAGTCTCAGTAGTACACGATGCGAGCACCACATACAACACAATTTATCAAATTACACAACGGATATACAGTATGAAAATAAGATTGATTGGATTATATTCACAGGAAGTATAAAACCTGTTACATGCGTCTATTAAAAGTAAAGTAACACAAAAATGTCAGGGAAATTACTTTACCTAGATTTTAGTACTGCAGTTGTACATTTGAAATACCTTCCTACCTTTCTGATAGGAAGCCTTCTTGAGGTGGTATAAAACATTTCTTCTTAAATTATGATTTGAGTTGTGGACAACTATGACCACATGAATTAAAAAAATTAAACATTTCACTGCCCAAGTCAGCTATAACACAAGTCTTGTTCATTAGACTACATGCTGTACAGTATTTGTGGACAGATTTTGTCCCAGGATTTATTATGCATTTCTTCTTCGTTGCATGATTTAGAATAATAAGGTGAGAAATGGGTCTGTTCTGAGTTCATCCTGCACTGCAGCAGCTAATTAAGTCCATTTAATCCCAAAAACGCTTTTCTTTTAGGCAGGCTGGAGCAGAAAACAACTCACCTTTCTCAAGTTGTACAGTAATGTCACATGTGTATGAAGGTGGATCAAACAAGCTAATCTTAAATG
>NW_025740684.1:0-1242 GCF_021292245.1 Micropterus dolomieu
TAAGTGCATGGTGAGCAATGTACAATCCAGAGTCAAATTCCTCCTATGTGTACACATACCTGTCAAATAAAGCTCTGATATTATGTAACTTCTGTGTTAATAAGTTTGTGTCTTAGCAGCATGTAGGTGTTGTCATATTAGGCTCTGTCACTTTAAGAGGGTAACCTCTGACACTGCGCTGTGACCGACTATGGTTGTTTTTTTAAGAGAGGCCTCCGATTCGTTCATGTAGATGCCTGTCACTTTTCTAAACTTGTGATTGGTTAAGGGGCGGGCCTAACAGGTAGAGCGGAGCAGAGCTTCGAGTCAGGCTGCTGCTTCCAGCGTGTGTTTTTCTCTGGAGGTAACTTATCCACAAGCTGCAGCAGACAGAAAGGTGTAATTTAATAATTATACAGACAGTCAGTAGCCTGGCTGGTTTATAATAAGTTTGTCACTCTGCTACACAGTTTTGTGTACTGTACTGTGTGAGAGCCGTGCTAGCCTGCAGATAGCAACAGGTTAGCAACATCGCTAACAGCAAGCTAACATTAAAGCTTAGAGCTTAGTACCTCTGGCTTTGAGGGAGACCGTCCTGTACCTGTCTTCATCTTCATCTTTCTGAGAGGATTGCAAAACATGACACAGTTATCTGGATGATGCTGTGAAACTGAGCTTACTTTAAAGGGTTAAACACGGCTGCCCAACAAACAGGCGGAGGAAACGGCTACTAGCTCAGTGACGGTCGGATCGTAATGTTTATTAAACTCTGTGGAAAATATTAAACAGCAATGCGGGGCCGCAACGAGTCTGCGGGCTCCCTGAAAAACTTCAGTCCTCCAGAAGTTTGCCCAGAGGAAAAGCCGCCGCTGCGCCTTTCTGCTGAAGTGAGCCTGCTTTGGTAAGTGAAGCATCGTTAATCATCGTGACTGTGTGCTGCAGCTCCGTGTATGGGACAAACTGTTGTGCTGGATCGGTTGATACCAGGCTATGGATTGCGGTTGTTGTCATGTAGCCGCTTTCATGCTGCTTTATTATCCGCGGTTATTACGCCAATATGGCGGCTGGCTGAGCTGGATGAAAGGTAAGGAGCCTGGAGTGTAAATGATCTCTCTCTCTCTCTCTCTCTCTCTCTCTCTCTCTCTCTCTCTCTCTCTCTCTCGGAGCCATGCTGTTTGTTGACATGTTAGAAACATAGCAGCAAGAGAGAGTATTGTAGTTTTACTGGCATCTATATTTTCAAACAATTTTAATGAAATAGTA
>NW_025740686.1:0-1089 GCF_021292245.1 Micropterus dolomieu
GCATAGGGCACGAGGCTACAGCATAGGGTACGAGGCTACAGCATAGGGGAAAAGGCTACAGCATAGGGAACAAGGCTACAGCATAGGAAACAAGGCTATGGCATAGGGTACGAGGCTACGCCATAAGGTATGAAGCTACAGCATAGGGAAAAAGGCTACAGCATAGGGAACAAGGCTACAGCATAGGGAACAAGGCTACAGCATAAGGTATGAAGCTACAGCATAGGGAAAAAGGCTACAGCATAGGGAACAAGGCTACAGCATAGGGAACAAGGCTACAGCATAGGGCACGAGGCTACAGCATAGGGTACGAGGCTACAGCATAGGGAACAAGGCTATGGCATAGGGTACGAGGCAGCATAGGGCACAAGGCTACAGCATAGGGTACGAGGCTACGCCATAAGGTATTAAGCTACAGCATAGGGAAAAAGGCTACAGCATAGGGAACAAGGCTACAGCATAGGGTACAAGGCAGCATAGGGCACAAGGATACAGCATAGGGAACAAGGCTACAGCATAAGGTACAAGGCAGCATAGGGAACAAGGATACAGCATAGGGAACAAGGCTACAGCATATGGTACGAGGCAGCATAGGACATGAGGCTACAGCACAGGAAACAAGGCTACAGCATAGGGAATAAGGCTACAGCATAGGGTACAAGGCAGCAGAGAGGCAACAGCATAGGGTACGAGGCTACGCCATAAGGTATTAAGCTACAGCATAGGGAAAAAGGCTACAGCATAGGGAACAAGGCTACAGCATAGGGAACACGGCTACAGCATAGGGCACGAGGCTACAGCATAGGGTACGAGGCTACAGCATAGGGGAAAAGGCTACAGCATAGGGAACAAGGCTACAGCATAGGAAACAAGGCTATGGCATAGGGTACGAGGCTACGCCATAAGGTATGAAGCTACAGCATAGGGAAAAAGGCTACAGCATAGGGAACAAGGCTACAGCATAGGGAACAAGGCTACAGCATAAGGTATGAAGCTACAGCATAGGGAAAAAGGCTACAGCATAGGGAACAAGGCTACAGCATATGGTACGAGGCAGCATAGGACATGAGGCTACAGCACAGGAAACAA
>NW_025740687.1:0-610 GCF_021292245.1 Micropterus dolomieu
CACCTGCACCTCGTTTACCTCCATCCCCAGCCGCCGCACCTGCCAGCCATCAGCCTCATCACAGCCAGTATATCTACCCCGGCTTTCCACTCCATCCTTGCTCGATTGTCGCAGCTCTTGACCTGGTGTTGCTGCTTCATTCTGGCTTTTTTTCTAAAATTCCTTTTGCTTCACGTCCTCTTTGCCTACTAACCCTGTTTCTCCCCGCCAGGTTCACTCACCTCTGCCTCCCAGCTCGGCCAGCCGGGCTCGCTTGCCTGCCTCCTCCTCTGGCCGCCTCCACGACGCCCTCCGGCTTCTCCTCTCGCACCCCGCCTGGACCCCAGTCTCCGCGCCCTCTCCTATCCGTTTGCCAGCCTCCCTCAAGCCTCCAGCCTAGGTGCCCTTCAAATCATTGAGGCAAAATGTCATGGGGGTGTAAGCTAACTGAACCTCTGCTCTGGTGGCACCAGGTATCTTCAATATTGAACCTTTACACAATATTCTAATTTTCTGAGATACTGAATTTGGGATTTTCATTAGTTGTCAGTTATAATCATCAAAATTAAAAGGAATGGACACTTGAAATATATCAGTCTGTGTGGAATGAATGTATACATTATACAAGTTT
>NW_025740688.1:0-740 GCF_021292245.1 Micropterus dolomieu
AAGATATATTTCACTGTGAAATTTATATTCTTTATTACATTTATTTAATCTTGCTTTAGCATATAGAAAGCATTCAAAATATATTTTCATGTCTGCCATCTCCTTTTACATGTTGCTACATCCCGAACCCCCATTACCCATAATGCTCCTGTGAATCCTCCCCTAGTGTTTCATTAGCAGCTGGAACCACAGTGACTCTGATAAAACAGGAATTAGCAGAATCCATCTGATATGAAGCTGTGGTTTGAATACCACTTCCCTCCTCTTTGAAGAGTAGTCAGATATCTGGGTTCAGGTTTTTGTACAGCCTCTTCTACACTTTGTATCACTGTTTCTAGAGCACAGTAGTAGAGAGCTGTGTCTGCCAGGGTTAGATCTCTGATGGTCAGTGTAGTTGATGTTGCTGATGTTTCAGATTCATATCTTCTATCAGGAATATGTTCACTACCACTGCGCGATTTTGCTCCTTTCAAGAGTATAAACTGAGGTGCCTGAAGGTCAGAATGATGTTTGTACCAGTAAAGGTAAATATTGTTGTATGTTGTCTGATAGTTGCATGTGAGTGTGACAGATTGTCCTTCTCTTCCACTGACTTCCTCTCGTTCAGGAGAGATTGTGTCTCCAGCTATTAGTCCTGGAAAAAGTAGAGCAAATGAAGCCATTAGACTAACATTGTTCATGAGGCTGAGAGGAGAAGACAGTGGAAAATGGCAGCTGTACAGTGTTACTCTGTGGACACA
>NW_025740689.1:0-918 GCF_021292245.1 Micropterus dolomieu
ACGGCGAGGACGCAGAGAATCGCTTCTGTGAACACAAACGTCTCAACATGTCGACTCTGAGGATGACCTGGGAGGCCAAAGTCCAGCTGAAGGAGATCTTGGTCAACGCTGGATTCCCTGAAGGTACCTGAACGCACCTCAGACTGCAGATAAAGCGGCGTCCTGCGTGTCCGTTCTCAATTTTCTTCAATTCAAATCAGCTTTATTGGCATGAATGTATAACAACAATACTGTCAAAGCTACATACAAATTACATAAGGACAATTAATTTAATTAAATAAGTAAATTAAACAGTAAAAGTTGTTTGTGTGTTAATAAAAAAAAATATATAAAAATTCTGTCAAAGTAAATAAATAAAATGGTTTGTGTGTGAAAAATAAGAATATATTAAATAAAATAAATAGATAAAACTGTAAATGGGAGGGTGTATATTAGTAGATAAACAATTAATTCTGTCTCTACCTGTCCTCTCTGTCTCTCTGCCTGTTCTCTCTCTCTCTCTCTCTCTCTCTCTCTCTCTCTCTCTCTCTCTCTCTCTCTCTCTGCCTGTCCTCTCGGTCCTGTCCTCTCTGTTTCTCTCTCTCTGCCTGTCCTCTCGGTCCTGTCCTCTCTTTCTCTCTCTCTGCCTGTCCTCTCGGTCCTGTCCTCTCTGTCTCTCTCTCTGCCTGTCCTCTCGGTCCTGTCCTCTCTTTCTCTCTCTCTGTCTCTCTCTCTGCCTGTCCTCTCGGTCCTGTCCTCTCTGTCTCTCTCTCGGTCCTGTCCTCTCGGTCCTGTCCTCTCTTTCTCTCTCTCTGTCTCTCTCTCTGCCTGTCCTCTCGGTCCTGTCCTCTCTTTCTCTCTCTCTGTCTCTCTCTCTGCCTGTCCTCTCGGTCCTGTCCTCTCTGTCTCTCTCTCTGCCTGTCCTCTCGGTCCTGTCCT
>NW_025740690.1:0-5345 GCF_021292245.1 Micropterus dolomieu
CCACAGAGTAACACTGTACAGCTGCCATTTTCCACTGTCTTCTCCTCTCAGCCTCATGAACAATGTTAGTCTAATGGCTTCATTTGCTCTACTTTTTCCAGGACTAATAGCTGGAGACACAATCTCTCCTGTACAAGAGGAAGTCAGTAAAAGAGAAGGACAATCTGTCACACTCACATGCAACTATCAGACAAGTGACACCTATATTCTCCTTCACTGGTACAAACATCATTCTGACCTTCAGGCACCTCAGTTTATACTCTGGAAAGGAGCAAAATCATCAAGTGATTATAAGTATATTCCTAATGATCAATATGAATCTGAAACATCAGCAACATCAACTACACTGACCATCAGAGATCTAACCCTGGCAGACACAGCTCTCTACTACTGTGCTCTAGAAACACAGTGATACAAAGTGTAGAAGAGGCTGTACAAAAACCTGAACCCAGATATCTGACTACTCTTCAAAGAGGAGGGAAGTGGTATTCAAACCACAGCTTCATATCAGATGGATTCTGCTAATTCCTGTTTTATCAGAGTCACTGTGGTTCCAGCTGCTAATGAATCACTGGGGGAGGATTCACAGGAGCAGCAAATCCACATCAGAGAGAAACCACCTGCAGGAGGCTTCAAACACAAGCCCATTTCTCCATTACAACAAATAAATGTATAGTGAAACTAAAATTAATAATGTGTCAGATCTGACCTTCAACATGTCCAACAGAGACCACAGTCCCTATAATATGAAACAATTCCATACACAAGGTTTGCCTTCACGCTCAGCTTCCTCTTCACCACAACGGTCTTGTCATGGGCAGCTGAGTGCAGGAGCAGAGAGCTGAGGTGCAGACCCAAATGCACCCAAAACTAAGCAGGCTTACGCTGGGAGCACAGCGGCAAATGTTCAAACAAAAGGTAACGCCAAACAAAACATAATCCAAAGGGAAGAGTCCGAGAACAAAGAACAAAGTACAATCCAACAAAATAATCCAAAGCGCAGGGACGGGACAGAACACGCAACACAGACAAAGGACGTGACAAAGACTGAACAAAACTGAGGTCTTAAATACACAAGTAAACGAGCAGGGCGGGAGTGCACAGGTGAAAGACATGAGGAGCTAATCAGGCACAGCAGACACACAGTGAAACAGCAAGCTAACCAGGCAAGAAAGTAATACAGAACAGAATAAACCGAAATGACTATAAACACAACAATACACAGATCCATAAAGAAAAAAGGCAGAGGTAACAAACTAATAATCAAGACAATACACTAACCAACAACAGGAACAAAGCTAGACAAGAACACCAGGCACAGAAGATTACAAAATAAAACAGGAAGTAAAGTACACAGGAACACACATGGAAAGATCTACCAAAGTAAAACACAAAACATGGAAAGACTGCAAAATCAGGGCATGGACAGAGACAGGACCAAACAGGAGACAGGACTATACTAGAACATGGAGACATAAGACTAAGTACTAAGACACAGATCAAAATAATAAAACACAGAAGTACAAAGACCAGGAATGACACTAAACATGAACTAAAGCACACAACTAAGAACAAAAGGCACTGGACTAAGAACTGAGGCTAAGAAGTAAAATGCAAGACTAAGAACTAAGATAAGAGGCCAGACAGATACTAAGAAAACTTAAACATGAGAATGAACAAAAGACTTAAACATGATCAAATAATGAACCACAGAAATACAAAACCCAAAACCATGAAACCAGATACTAAGTAAACTAGAACATGTGCCTGAATAAAAATAAACAAGGCTACAGAGAGAAACTCAGAACCAAAAACGGACTTAAACAGGAAAGACATGAACACAAAACCACACTCCTAACAGGTCTGGTACAACGCCTGCATGACTGCTGACGCCGCACCAATCTGCCTGTCGATGTCATGCTTCATTTTACCGTCACTGGTGAACAAGACCACAAGATACTTGAAGTCCGTCACTTGGAGCAACAACTCTCTCCCACCCAACAAGGAGCCATCCGGCGTTTTCCAGCAGAGAACCATGACTTCAGACATGGAGGTGCTGACCACTTCACATTCAACTGCAACTCGTCCCAGTTCATGTTGGAGGTCACAGTCTGATGAAGCCAACAGAGCCACATCATCTGCAAATAGCAGAGAAAAAATGCTCAGGCCCCCAAACCGAACACCCTCCTCCCCCCGGATGCTCCTTCAGATTTTGTTCATGAAAGTTACAAACATAATCTGCGACAAGGGACAAACCAGCCAGCCCAACACCCACCTGCTGAGTGTACAAACACAGCTCTCACTCTGGTTTTGTAGGGACAGGATGTCTCGTAGCAACAGCCATGGTACCATGAATATGTTTTTATGATGTTTTAAATTGTCACCTGGTGAAATATCAAAAGTTAATACGTGATGTTTTAAAATATACAGTCAGGTTGACTTAAGCACTGACCGATCGATTTTCGCCTCAAACTGCAAATGGGAAGTCACGGATGATCACATTGTCTTGTCTTCATATGCATGCCACACACCTCCTTGAAGCTAGGAGGCTCAGCTACATCTCAAACAGACCATTTTTATCCACACCTAACCAACCACGCATCTAAATGAACTTATATCACAACATAAATTGCTCTGTAATCACTGTACAGGGCTGCAGTTCATCTCATCTCATCCTACTACGACCACTCTAAAGAAAGCTGAGCTCCAGCTCTGATCAGCTGTATAACTCCTATCAATCAACTCACAAAACTCAGAGCCGACTAATAACAAACGCAGCAATATATGCTTACAGTTACAACGCTGACATACTTTTGTCTTTTCCCTGGATTCAGTCCAAAAACAGCTGTTTTCTGTGTCAATAGAGCCCGCCATCTTGGTATTGCACAATCAGTGAGCTCTTTAGGCAGGGTACACCCTGGACAGGTCGCCGATCCATCACGGGGCCACACATAGACAAACAACCAGTCACACTCACACCTAAGGACAATATAGGGTCACCAATCAACCTAGCCTGCATGTCTTTGGACGGTGGGAGGAAGCCGGAGCACCTGGAGAGAATCCACGCAGACACGGGGAGAACATCTCTACACAGAAAGGCCGGGGCCGGGTTCGAGCCTGCAACCTTCTTGCTGTGAGGCGACAGCGCTAACCACTATACCACCGTGCCGCTTCTTTAGGTTTCTTTTCTCATCAAAATGAAGGAGAGAAGAAGAGTTGCTTTGGAACAGATGGTCATTATCGGCCTCTACTGGCCCGTATGAGCTACACAGACATCCAGTGTACCATCAGTTCGTCTCTTCAATACGAAGAGAACGAGCCCACCTACAGCCCTGTAGGAGGTTCTGTTATCAACTTGTATGCCTGTAAAGCATGGGAGTGCTTTAGGTCACAGGAATGTTGATCAATATTCACTGTTTTTATCAATATTTCAATGTTTTGGAAGCTTTATATTTTTTGGAACATGGTTGTATGGACAGAAATAGTGTTTTGAAGAAAACTCCCAGTACATTTACATTTAAGCTGAGGCTTTTATTCAAAGCGACTTACTATTGCTACACATGTCAGAGCCTCTGGAGCAACTAGGGGTTAAGTGTCTTGCTCAGGGACACAGTGGTGAATGTGTCACAGTGGGGGATTGAACCCGGGTCTCTCACACCAAAGGCATAGTCTTATCCACTGCACCATCACCAAATGGTTCATTTACAGTTTCTCCATATCCCTTAGTTTCTGGCCTCAAAGGAGACCAGAATTATGCAGCTAGGCGTAATGGTTGAGGAGTTATTACTGATTTATTTTAGGTATGTTATTTTAGGCCTTTTTTTCTGGAAATAGGTGTTAGTTTCCAAGAGGTTGAATCTCAAAATTGTTTCAGCTTTAAAACGCCTTCAATTTATATCCAAAAGACAAAACTATTAAAGTGTAAACAACATAAAATCATGATGTTCAAATATTTATTGCCATTTTATGAACAAAAACAGAATTAAGAGGCATTAGCAGATTTAGAATGAGACCCAGCTGTGATGAAGAGCTTCAGAAATGAAACTACTGTGAAATATGAGTCTCCTCCTACTGACTGCAGAGCTGCTTCATGGCAGAGAACTCTTTGATTCCAGCTGTGAACATCAGACCAAACACAACTGACAGAACGTATTCATACTGAACATTCAGTTCCAGCATTTCTCCTCTGTCAACATGGAGAAACTCGCTGCACTTTTGTTCTTTTCAGCTCTCGTAGGTACGTGTGTTTCTGACAGTGAGTGCTGGTTTTAAATGATGGATGTCTGCCTTTGGAACAGAACTCTGAATCTAACATGTTGTTTCCCTCACTAGGTAACACCTTGGAAGATGATATTACTGCCAGCAGAGCTGAAGTGTTCTCATCAGAGGGCCGCAGTGTTACTCTGTCCTGTAGCTATTCAGTTAAAGCCGAGAATCTCCAGTGGTATCGTAGGCTGTTAACAGACAGATGCTGTGTCCTCTATGAAAAGTCTGGATCCTCACTGTGCTGCATTATTCTACACCAGGGGTATTCAATTAGAATTCAAAGTCTCCAGTTAGAGAAAATTTCCCAAAGCAAAGGAACATCAAAACGACTAACTTGCGTTATCATTCAGTACTATAACGTATAGTTGTATCAACATATGTTTTTACGGACTGTCAAATCAAATAATATTTCATTCAGTTTTCATATCAAACTGGAGGGATAATAAATAATAACTAGACTAATAATAAATTCTAAATTTAAGTAAACTAAAATAAAGTGCCTATTTTTTGAGAAAATGAAATAAAAAGTGTAGCTTGAAGTGATGAAGTGCAGTCTTAACCAATTTTATAACACACACTCAACACATCGTAACAAATAAACAGTTGTAATACCTCCTCTCCTCTTTCATTCCCTCTTACAGAGCTACCACCTCTGTAGTTGTAGTAGTAGTTGACGCTTGCATCATCTTGTCACAAGATCTCTGACGTAATTGCTGACGTAATCTGCACTCTGCGCATGCGTTGGCGTCTGTAGCCACCTGTCGGAAGCTCCGTCTTGAACCGGACTCTTATCCACTTTTAATCCACTTTTTTCGTTACATTTTTTATATTCTTTTATTTAACTTAACTTTATTTAAGTTTTACGTGGGTTAAGGATTTTAGTCATCCGACATGGATATTAAGATAGATGACCGTAAAAACGCGATCAACGCTACTGATCGCAACAAAGCTCCGGTGACTATGCAAGCCGAGATAACTCTGCCCCTTGAGGACTGCTCACTCCTTAAGAAAGCGAACAAGAAGATTGCTGACCTTATGGAAGACATCCGACGACTTTCAGAGGAACTCAAAGAGAAAGA
>NW_025740691.1:0-1240 GCF_021292245.1 Micropterus dolomieu
TCTTGCTTCTCAAGCCTAAGCGAGTGTGTAAAGCTCCTATTGTGGACTTTATGAGCTGACAGCCACCTAATAAGTTCTAAATGGAGTTTTAATACCAAAATACAACTGTATGATGGGTGTGGGACGCTGATTTGAGCTGTTGTGATTTGGGGCCCCTATGTGGCCCCTGAAAGAAACAAGCTTGGGAAAGGCGGCAGAAGGTTGAGATTCAAGATTCTTGATGGTGTTGTCTCTGTAAGTCTTCTGGGTAAGTTTGAAGCCATTTGGAGCTCAACTCAGAGATTTCTACATGAAAGCCTCTAAAAGGTAGAAGCAGGCTGTTTTAGCCTGTACACACTGAGTTGATGGCTTCCAGTGACCTGTTGGACTTTGGAGTCAAATTTAACTCACTTTCTGTTGTTTTACACAGAAGGACAGAGTGTTTCACCAGATCTCACCTTTACAACAAACAATACCAATTTCATACACCCATATTTCACTGAACAGGACTCTCTTGCTTCTCAAGCCTAAGCGAGTGTGTAAAGCTCCTTTTGTGGACTTCATGAGCTAACAGCCACCTAATAAGTTTTAAATGGAGTTTTAATACCAAAATACAACTGTATGATGTGGGACGCTGATTTGAGCTGTTGTTATTTGGGGCCCCTATGTGGCCCCTGAAAGAAACTAGCTTGGGAAAGGCGGCAGAAGGTTGAGATTCAAGATTCTTGATGGTGTTGTCTCTTTATGTCTTCTCGGTAAGTTTGAAGCCATTTGGAGCTCAACTCAGAGATTTCTACAAGAAAGCCTCTAAAAGGTAGAAGCAGGCTGTTTTAGCCTGTACACATTGAGTTGATGGCTTCCACTGACCTGTTGGACTTTGGAGTCAAATTTAACTCACTTTCTGTTGTTTTAGACAGATCAGTCACAGGACAGAGTGTTTCACCAGATCTCACCTTTACAACAAAAAATACCAATTTCATACAGCCATATTTCACTGAACAGGACTCATGTAGAGATTTCTACATGAAAGCCTCTAAAAGGTAGAAGCAGGCTGTTTTAGCCTGTACACACTGAGTTGATGGCTTCCAGTGACCTGTTGGACTTTGGAGTCAAATTTAACTCACTTTCTGTTGTTTTAGACAGATCAGTCACAGGACAGAGTGTTTCACCAGATCTCACCTTTACAACAAAAAATACCAATTTGATACACTCATATTTCACTGAACAGGACTCTCTTGCTTCTCAAGCCTAAGCGAGTGTG
>NW_025740692.1:0-1472 GCF_021292245.1 Micropterus dolomieu
TATTAGTCCTGGAAAAAGTAGAGCAAATGAAGCCATTAGACTAACATTGTTCATGAGGCTGAGAGGAGAAGACAGTGGAAAATGGCAGCTGTACAGTGTTACTCTGTGGACACAAACAGCTCAGCTGTTTCCATAAATCTTTAGAAAAGAATAAAAAGATGTTGTGCTTTCTATCTTACCAAAGAAAAGAGCAGCAAGAATAATCCCCAGCCAATGTTCCATCTCTACAACAAGGTTTAAATCAACAGGAGAAACTAGCTGATGTTCAACATTCAGTCTGAGAATTGTTCTCTTCACAGCAGCAGTTATTATTGACAGAATGGTTGAACACAGTGCAGAAGTAGTGCACCGCCTACTTGATAATGTGGCTCAGCTTGGATTAACAGCAGCTACAGTGTCATCTAGTGGCCAATCAGAATCAGACCACAGAAGAAGAAAAGATGCCACTGAAAATTCAAACTAGTCCAGCAGCAATAAATATTCTGGAGCTCAAAGAAATATTGATGTAAACAATAATTTATCTACATAGTTAACATCACTCTCCTTCATTTGTCTTGATCATTTATGCCTCATTTTTCTCCAAGTTTTTATCATCAGTGCAAAGAATCCAGACGATATGATAACATACAACTGAAGTTTAACAGTGTGTGACTCCCTCTAGTGGACGTTGTGGAGTATTCTGTTGTCTTTGCTCCAAAGGTTTTTGTACAGAGTTTTGGTGTTTCCTGTCACTGTGGGCCTCACAGCACAGTAGTACACAGCAGAGTCTGTCACTGCAGCAGAGGAGATCTGCAGATCCAGATCGGTTTTATCATCACTCACTTTAACAGACCATCTAGACTTTGTTGCATTTTGTGTTCCCAAGTGAAAGATGAGGAACTGTGGTGGTTTTCCTGGATGCTGTAGATACCAGAAGAATTGATCACTACCAGTTGCTTTTTTAGAGTATGTGTAGGACAGAGTAACAGAGCTGCCTTCTAAAGTGAACTCTTCATTCCTGACTGCAGTGAGTTCTTCACAGCTGACACCTGAAGCAAGAGATAACTCTGTTATTTCATGTTGTAAAAGACTCAACAAATGAATCCCATCCAGAAAAGTTAGTAATGAAACTTTCTCAGCAGGATCTCACATACCTGTTAGAATGGATAGTAACAGTAGAGAAAGTACATAATAGTCCAATGACAGCATGTTGAATAAAGGGAATGTTTCTGCTTTGTGTATTGAACTCTGCTGAATATGGAAGTTCCTCTCTCTTCTATAGTTCACTAACAGCTTAGCTCCTCCCTCAATCTCTCCGTCTCCTCGCAGCTCTGGATTTTCACTTCCTCCTGTTAACAGACTGGTAGCAGCAGGTTGTATAATCTTTTATAAGCGTAGTTCAAAGATGGATCATCTTTTCAGGATTTGCAAACACAAGGACTCAATTGAAGTCGGCTGATAACTGAACAAAACCTCACTACAGAATCTTGTAT
>NW_025740693.1:0-2039 GCF_021292245.1 Micropterus dolomieu
TGATGTAAATATCTGAAAGTGACAACAGGGCCCTCTTATGGTGCTGGAGGAAGGAGTGGTGTTCTGCTTTGTCCTGCCAGTCCAGCATTTATCTGAACAGAGAGTGACGGTAGGTGATGGGACCAGCCTTGATACTATCATCAGTCCTTAAACCCTGCACAGGCTCACATCCTCCAGGTACTGGGGAAAATCTGGGAGGTCCTGAGATGAGTACCAGGGAGAAAAACTAAATGACTCAACTTCAACTTTTATTTTACTTTACACAAGTACAAACAGGACAGAGCACGGCCTTTATCTGGTGGTTCATCAAACAGAATTAAACCCAAAAAAGCATTAAAAGATCTGAAAGCCCGGGAGCTATTAATGCTCACCAGGTTTCACACATAAGTCTGCCTAACTTATGAGAACTACAGGCTGCATTAAAAATATTTAATCTACTTAATTAACATAAGTAGTTTACACTGGCGAAAATAGCAAAGGAAAATAAGAAGTTTACAACTCCACAGATTTGTTTTGGAAGAGTTTTGTTCTGACTCATAACAGCAGATGGTGGAAGCTGAGAGTTTTTAGCAGCTCCACAGAAAGAGAAGCTGGAGGAAGGTGAAGTTCTGCACACCCTTCAAGCTCAGTGATTTGCTTCCTCTGGTCGCAGTGCAGCCTTCTCTTATATATATAAGCACAAGTCAAAAGGTCAAAAGCTTGTTGCCTGTTGGCGCCACAGAAGGACTCAAGGGGGCAGAGTGCCCTCTGCTGGTGGAGCTCACACACAGCATGAAGGCTTAAAAATCTTATACTGTATGTTATATGTGTTCAGAAACTAAAATATGAATTAAATAATATAAACTTAAACAAATAGGCTAACTGCGATCCTAAGCTACATATAACATCAGTTAAATTGTCCTAATCTGAAGTTACAGGTCACCAATGGTCTTACAAGTGTTTAATTCTCCCTAACAGCTTAACAGTTATTATTTTATTATTTATTGTTTTTATTTCAGTTAACTAAAGTGTTTTTTTACACCTAGTGCTACTTTAGTTTTACAAAAAAAACGTTCTTTTAGTTTAGTTTTAGTCTTCCAAATAAGGAATAGACCACGTGACTTCCGTTTTTGGTTTATAACGAGAAACGAATTGACTGAAGTTCACAGACTCTCTTCATTATTTGTTCCAAAAGGAATAACGATGAAATGAATGACCAAAAAACAAAAAACGGGCCGTTTTAGTTGGTTTTTCGTTTTTTGATTCTGACACAGAAAACAGTTATTTGGTTTTTCGTTTTGAAACAAAAAACGAATAAACGGTATTTTCGTTTTTGTATTACAAACGAATTACGGATTATCCACAGATACCCAGACCCAGATCTTACTCAATGTGGCGGAGCCTCCGCATGAGTGGAAGTATTTAGGGATAGGGAGTAGCAAGCAGTTTCGGAAAGGCCCCCAGTGTAAAGCAGCACAGCGCATGTGAACCGTGCAGGAAGTCAGAAACAGCAGAGAAACGGTCAATTTCCTAAATAAAATACCCGTTACAGACTTCCAATTGGATATCCACAATAAACACTGTTAAATCAGACAAAAAAGAAAATGTTTTACTACGTAGCCTACTTAATCATTATAGAAGCATAAAAAGCAAGCACTAGTTAGTGTTGTGTCGTTCAAAGAACATTTCGTTCATTTGACCTAATCTTATATGTGACTCAGGAGGAACGGGTTGTCTCAGTGAGTAATTCGTTCATTTTCACGCATGCGTGAATAGTCTTGGACTCTTACGTTCACTCGTTACACAGCAGCTGCAAGGAAACAGAACTGATTAGTTCAGGACTCTCAACTGTGGGTCTCTGGGTTTGAGTTGTTCATTTTTCATCTGACATCTCGACTACTGTGGAGCAGGAATGAACTAACTGTTCAGCGCTCCCATGGGTCCTCCTGGGAGTCTGTCTTCACTCGGCAGGCTGACTTACTGGCAGCACCGGGGAATGAGAGGCAAGTCTGTTGTCAGGTAACAGTCACTGGACTGACATACATATCTAATATCTATGT
>NW_025740694.1:0-878 GCF_021292245.1 Micropterus dolomieu
GTTGCGCGAATATATACACTGTAGAAACAGTTACACCTTTAGAAGAGCAGTTGATATTCAGTCCTCGTATAATTATTAGTGTGCAATTATCTGATTAATCCTCTGTCAGTACCACAATTTCCACGGACGGTGTTTATACTGTATGTGCAGTCATTATTTAAAAAAGGCCTAACAAAATTAGCCGAGTGTTATATAAAAAAATCTAAACAACACTAACAAGTATGTGAAATATGTTTAACTAAAAGAAAATGAAGAAAGGAAAGAAAATGCTCGCAAAGGAGGTATTGGGTGTGTAATTGCTCTAGTTTTAGTATAGTGAAAATGGTGTAACTGATCCATACAGGCCAGTAACATTGGAAGGTCAAGACAAGTCATTTTAAAACTCCTTTTATTCACCGGCAGTCTTTGTACTCTGCAACTTAGGTTTTTATTAGAGTAATAATAAATGACTGTTGCTGTTTTTCACAGGTGAAAGTCTCACTTTCACCTCCACCCCACACACAGTGAAGAGAGGAAGACCAGTGGATGATATGTTTTTGGCAGTAAGGATGCTGTCCATTTAAAACCTGAAACACTTTTCAACTCTCTAACAGTTAACAAATACAGAAGGATGCAGCCTTACCCGCACTATATAGTATGAGGTGTTACTTTTTGTATTCTCTTGTTTTTCAGATGGAGGTTCTGACCCCTGCGCTGAGTTAGAGATAAGGAGAACTCACTGATGGTGAGTTAAATTGCTTTAATTATGAAATATACAAAAACTCCTGCCTTTGTTTCATACTTTAACTCAGTCAAAAGACAAGTAGAGTACTACTTTACTCTTACTGTAAGTGTATGTGTACTTTTGTTTGAGTGTTTGTTTGTAACTCTTCTAATTT
>NW_025740695.1:0-3080 GCF_021292245.1 Micropterus dolomieu
ATTGATCAAACATGCTCGGAATACAGAGTTTCCAGTTCTGTGGCGGACGGATATGTGACTGCAGTCCGGTCCGCGCAGCAGTCTCTGGCTCTCCGCAGTCCGCACCTTAACTGTCTGAAGGCTGTCTTCGTCTCGTGTCGCTGTCTCGCATTTGACTATCAAGGACTTGTAAGTATGTTGTAATATTGGTAATAATATAGTGAGTGATTCCCGAAATGTTATCATAAAATCTTTTTCGATAGTCGCAGTTGCTCCAGTCAAGTCATCAATCAAATGTGTTTTCCTCTAAATGGACGTGCTAGCTAATCAACTACTTAAGCTAGCTTAGTTTGCGCCAATCAGCCTCAAACCGGACTTTCTATGGCAAGCCGTTTTAACACTAATTTAAACCGACTAAGTTAGTATTTTAATACTAACGTTGCTTATTTTTTATATACTATTCCATTAATTACTAGTACTTATTCATTAGCAACTATATGCTTATTCTTTAGCTAACTTACTAGTCAGAACACAGTTCAATTAAAAATGTAAAATAAATAATCTTGCTAGTAATATTTGGAATAAGTTACTAGTATCTAATATAAAGGTACTAGTATTGAATAAGTACTAGTAGTAGCAAGTTAATAAGTACTAGTATCTAATTAATTGATAGTACTAGAAATAAGTAGTATCTTTTGAACAAGTACTAGTATCTATTGAATAAGTACTAGGCTATTGAATAAGTGTCTAAGGAATAAGTACTAGTATCTGTTGAATAAGTACTAGGCTATTGAATAAGTGTCTAAGGAATAAGTACTAGTATCTATTGAATAAGTACTAGGCTATTGAATAAGTGTCTAAGGAATAAGTACTAGTATCTGTTGAATAAGTACTAGGCTATTGAATAAGTGTCTAAGGAATAAGTACTAGTATCTATTGAATAAGTACTAGGCTATTGAATAAGTGTCTAAGGAATAAGTACTAGTATCTGTTGAATAAGTACTAGGCTATTGAATAAGTGTCTAAGGAATAAGTACTAGTATCTGTTGAATAAGTACTAGGCTATTGAATAAGTGTCTAAGGAATAAGTACTAGTATCTATTGAATAAGTACTAGGCTATTGAATAAGTGTCTAAGGAATAAGTACTAGTATCTGTTGAATAAGTACTAGGCTATTGAATAAGTGTCTAAGGAATAAGTACTAGTATCTATTGAATAAGTACTAGGCTATTGAATAAGTGTCTAAGGAATAAGTACTAGTATCTGTTGAATAAGTACTAGGCTATTGAATAAGTGTCTAAGGAATAAGTACTAGTATCTATTGAATAAGTACTAGGCTATTGAATAAGTGTCTAAGGAATAAGTACTAGTATCTGTTGAATAAGTACTAGGCTATTGAATAAGTGTCTAAGGAATAAGTACTAGTATCTATTGAATAAGTACTAGGCTATTGAATAAGTGTCTAAGGAATAAGTACTAGTATCTATTGAATAAGTACTAGGCTAGTGTCTAATGAATAAGTAGAGTCTATTGAATAAGTAATGAACAACTACTAGAGTCTATTGAATTAGTAATGAATAAGTACTAGAGTCTATTGAATAAGTACTAGAGTCTAATGAATAAGTACTAGAGTCTAATGAATAAGTACTAGTATCTATTGAATAAGTACCAGTGTCTAATGAATAATTACTACTATCTAATAATAAGTACTAGTATCTATTGAATAAGTACCAGTGTCTGATGAATAAGTACTAGTGCCTAATGAATAAGTACTAGTGTCTAATGAATAAGTACTAGTGTCTAATGAATAAGTACTAGTGCCTAATGAATAATTACTACTATCTAATAATAAGTACTAGTATCTATTGAGTAAGTACCAGTGTCTGATGAATAAGTACTAGTGTCTAATGAATAAGTACTAGTGTCTAATGAATAAGTACTAGTGCCTAATGAATAAGTACTAGTGTCTAATGAATAATTACTACTATCTAATAATAAGTACTAGTATCTATTGAGTAAGTACCAGTGTCTGATGAATAAGTACTAGTGTCTAATGAATAAGTACTAGTGTCTAATGAATAAGTACTAGTGCCTAATGAATAAGTACTAGTGTCTAATGAATAAGTACTAGTGCCTAATGAATAATTACTACTATCTAATAATAAGTACTAGTATCTATTGAATAAGTACCAGTGTCTGATGAATAAGTACTAGTGTCTAATGAATAAGTACTAGTGTCTAATGAATAAGTACTAGTGCCTAATGAATAATTACTACTATCTAATAATAAGTACTAGTATCTAGTGAAATGAGACCCATGCTAATTAATTCACCCCTTTCCTCTCTCTTTTATGTTCTGTGGCCAGGATCTCTCATTCATCAGTGCAGCTACCAAGAATAGTGAGTATTTGTCCTCTACCTCCTTTGTCTCAGTGTTATTTCAACACAATTGGTCTCCAAAGTCAGATATATAATGTGTGTGTGTATATATATATATATATATAATTAGAGGTGTAACGGTTCACAAAATGCACGGTACAGTTCAATACGATACACTTATGTAACGATTCGGTTCGTTTTCGAAACAGCAAAAAGAAATAAATGGCAGATAAATTTCCTTGATTTTATTTTTTTTCTATTCTTTTTTTTTTTTAATTAAAACTAACATCATAAAGTATCAGGCGTGAGTTCCGCTTACATTAGGTTTTTCATTTGGTGTTGGGCAATGGTGTGTAGGGCTGGACGATATGGTATATCGACAATGTCTCGCAAGTACCGCGATGTCGATTATAACAGTCTGTTACAGACGATAATTGCCAATGTCAAAAAATGACATATTTCACATAGCCCTATAGTTATAGCCTACACGTATTCACATGCAATAACATGAATGAAATATTTTTTATAGACTAGTTAACAGTGTTGGGGAAGCTACTCTGAAACTGTAGTTTGACCAGCTACAAGCTACTCGTAAGTTAAAGTAGTTAAACTACAGTCAAGCTACCCTTTTGGAAAAGTAGTTAGCTACACTACAAGTTACTATCAAAAAGTAGCTAGCTACATTGAAACTACTTTTGATTTTTTGAACAACGTATATATAT
>NW_025740696.1:0-2323 GCF_021292245.1 Micropterus dolomieu
GGCAGCTTGTCACCGCCTGTTGACTTGTGTGCCGCTGGTATTGACTGCATAGCCTGTCTGTTGTACTTTGTGTTTAGTGGAACTATCCACCTTCCTTGCCTATTAGCTGTACATTGTGTTTAGGGAAACATTTGCATACCTTTTTATGTTAGCTCCACATTTGGGTGCAGTGGAGAAATTCACTTATTGTTCTGTTTACTATTGTGTTAGTTTTCACCAGGTGGAGTGGGTGCTGTGCTCTTTGTGTTCTTTTGTAGTAAGAATCAACCCTGTTTAAAACGATAGATAGGTACAGGCCTCCTTTTGAGGACCTTTTTATTTGAACTTGGTTTGTTATTTTCGCAGCACCCTCGTCCACCCTCCTTTTGTTTTTTTTTGTTACCTGTCTACATCTCTTCTGTTACCAATAAACGTTACCTTGTTAAGATCTACCAGTTGTGCCTATATGTTTATGGCCCCAACACCCCTAGACCAACAGGGGGTCGTAACATATATGGGGGCTCGTCCGGGATCCTCCTTCTAGAGGAATCCCAATTGGCATTAATTGGTTCTTGTTAACAGTTGAGTGACTAGCTTGACGGTAACGAGGTACAGCCTGCCTGATTCAGGGAATCATGGCCGCTGCACGTTTTGAGATTGAGGTCTTTCTAAAACAGCCCTCAATAGAGAAATTTGATATGTGTCGGAAAGACGAGTTGCTCCAGTTAGCAGCCCACTTTAGCATCTCGGTTCCCAAAACCATTCTTAAAAAGGAGTTGAAGCCTATGCTATGGTTAGCATTAGTTGAGAGGGGGATACTTGTAGTGCCAGAACCGCCCGAGAAAGAGCCCATGTTCCCAGTTGCTGGTTCAGCTGCCAAAGGGGAGGTCACGCCTACCCCTGACAATGCCACGGACGTACCGGACTCAGACAAAGTAGGTGAAAGGCCGGCAACGCCGTTCACGCTGCCCAGGTTTGATCCGTCCTCTGCCAGCAGTGCTCGATCGCTAGGAGAAGCGCGGCTCAAGGTACGCCTTGCCCGTCTCCAGTATGAAGCACAGGACAGAGAACGTCAGAGGCAACTCCAACTCGAAGTGAGGAGAATGGAGATTGAGGCTGACCAGGTGGTGAGACTGCGGAAGTTGGAGCTAGAAAGCGCCAACGCAGCTATGGCTGGTGGGGCCGCGGGTTCTGGTGGTACAACTTCTCTCCCCTACTCATCCAAATTGGACTCGGTAAGTCCCGGATTTGATGTCGGCAAAAATATTGCTTTGGTGCCGTTGTTCCGAGAGGCTGAAGTGGACTCTTACTTCCAAGTTTTTGAGCGAATAGCCTTAGCATTAAAATGGCCGCTTGAGGTTTGGTCGTTGTTGTTGCAGTGTAAGCTACAGGGAAAAGCTCAGGAGGCTATAGCTGCTCTTTCTATAGAGGACAGTGCAGACTATGAAACAGTTAAGTCAGCAATTTTGCGAATTTATGAGTTAGTGCCCGAAGCTTACAGACAAAAGTTTCGGTCACATAAGAAGCCGGCTACGCAAAGTTACACAGAGTTTGCCCGAGAGAAAACAATTCTCTTTGATCGGTGGCTTGCGTCATCTAATGTAGCTGAGTTCAGTTCACTTAGAGAACTTTGTTTAATAGAGGAGCTTAAACGCTGCCTACCCGAACGCATAGTGATGTACTTAAATGAACAAAAGGTGTTAACATTATCTGCTGCAGCTACATTAGCAGATGAGTATGTGCTAATTCACAAACCAGCGTTTCCTCAGGATGTAGGCAGTTCCCGTCATGTAAACCTACCTCGGACTAATCCTCCTAGGAATCCCAGTCCGAAGGAAGAAGAGCGTCAGTGTTATTACTGTCATAAGAGGGTACATGTTATTGCGGATTGTGTGATTTTGAAACGCAAAGACCGGTCGTCGTCGCATGGGTCTCAGCCCAAGGGTGTTGGGTTAATTAACAATCTACCCAGCCCTCAGTTAAACTGTGACAACCAAAGTGAGGTTGACCCCTGTTTTCGTCCATTTGTACTCAAAGCACTGATTTCGCTTACAGGATTGCCAGCAGACCAGCAGCCTCTTAAAGTGTTACGGACACCGCTTGTTCCCAATCGGTTGTGTTAGCTTCCGTGCTACCCTTGTCAGTTGAATCCGCCTGTGGATTTGGGTCCGTCTTAAGGGGCATTGAAATGGGATTTGCGCCTCGCCCTGTGCATAAGGTGCACATTCAGTCCGACCTAGTCAGTGGTTTTTTTTCCCAGTAGCAGTGTGTGATGAGCTTCCCATACAGGGTGTTGTGTTGCTCATGGGAAATGACATAGCCGGGGGTAAAGTGACTCCAACGT
>NW_025740697.1:0-1490 GCF_021292245.1 Micropterus dolomieu
CTCATCTTTTGATTCAGCCTCATCCTCTCATCCCTGTATTTCCTACGTCTGATTGACTTTTGCCCATTAAAACAATGTTTTATTTAAGCCTGTATGATCAAACCTCAGCCTGGTTAAAACGCTCTCCTCTCTTCTGTTCCCTGAGCATTAATAGATTTTTACAAGCTGTAATATTTCCTTCCACTTTTATCCACATCCCAGCCGTCCTGCCATTTCTTCATGGTTTCTTTTCTGATTATCGCCTCAGCTTCTCCTTTTCCAAGGGCTGTATTTATGACATCGTTCGTCCCGGTTGATTCTTTAGCTGTCTTGTCTGCTCTCTCATTCCCTTTTATACCTACGTGGGCAGGTACCCAGCAGAATCTCACATCTATCCGTAGTGTCTGGAATCTAAATAAACTCTGTTGGATTTCTAGCATTAGATCTTCTCTATCAGATTTCATATTTTGAATACTATAAAGGGCTGCTAGAGAATCAACACAACACACCCCTCTGTCTGGTTTTACTTCCTCAACCCACTGCAGTCCTACAATAATCACCATCATCTCTGCCGTGTACACTGAAGCCTGATCATGTCATCTTTTCCCAATGCTTACATTCATTGTTGCTATATATATATTCCTATTCCTCCCTCGTCCTCTTCATCTTTAGATCCGTCTGTATACATATCTAAGTAATTGTAATATTTGCTCCTTATTATGTAGCTACCAGATAAGAAACCTTTGATCCAGTTCTACATTTTACCTCCAATACCCATTTTATCTCGCTGTATTAAAAGACCTCCTGCGCCTTCTCTATATCAAAGAAAACAGCTAGCACCCCCTCTTTATTAGCTTGAGCTTTCCTAACATCAGTTTCCAAACATATTAAAGGGTCCAGAGTACTACGCCCCCTTCTAAATCCACTCTGAAGTGCTGAAAGAAGCTCATTTCTTTCTAAGTAGTATGTTATTCTTTCTGGAATCATTTTCTCCATGGTTTTACACACATGTGAAGTTAAAGCTGTCGGTCTGTAATGATCAGGATCTGTAGGATCTTTCCCAGGTTTCTTAATCTGAATAATAATTGCTTCTTTCCACCCTACTGGAAGCTTCCCCTCCTCCCAAACCTTGTTCAATAACTCCAGTACTTTACCCAATGCAGAAGCATTTAAATGTTCTATCATAGTAAAGCTCATATTGTCTTTAGCAGGTGTCGTTCTTTTACTCTTACTCAGAGCCCTCCTCAGCTCAGGCACGGTAAAGGCCTCATCTAGAGGACTCTGATTAGAGTTTCTGTTCTCGAGTACCTCCGGGTATCTAGCTAATGTTTGCCGTCTTCTGATTTTACCTTCTTCTGTCAAATTATCTGAACTATGAATGTTTCTTGAATACAGATAACGTCAGGCTTTACATTTAACTGTTGCACATTTCTCTTAAATTCTTGTGCGTTTGCAATCAGGCTTCTGGCGTTCCACTGAAGGATAAGGAAACCCTTTATGAACTTAGTCAC
>NW_025740698.1:0-1272 GCF_021292245.1 Micropterus dolomieu
GCAGCTATAAAATAAGGCATGTAGTTTAAAATAAGGTATGTAGTTTAAGCTAACATTAGCATGCAGATATAAAATAAGGCATGTAGTTTAAAATAAGGTATGTAGTTTAAAATAAGGCATGTAGTTTAAAATAAGGTATGTAGTTTAAGCTAACATTAGCATGCAGCTATAAAATAAGGCATGTAGTTTAAAATAAGGTATGTAGATTAAGCTAACGTTAGCATGCAGTTTGAAATAAGGTATGTAGTTTAAGCTAACGTTAGCATGCAGCCATAAAATAAGGCATGTCGTTTAAGCTAACGTTAGCATGCAGCTATAAAATAAGGCATGTAGTTTAAGCTAACTTTAGCATGCAGCTATAAAATAAGGCATGCAGTTTAAAATAAGGGATGTAGTTTAAGCTAACTTTAGCATGTAGCTATAAAATAAGGCGAGTTGTTTAAGCTAACGTTAGCATGCAGCTATAAAATAAGGCATGTAGTTTAAAATAAGGCATGTACTTTAAGCTAACATTAGCATCAAGATATAAAATAAGGCATGCCATTTAAGCTAACGTTAGCATGCAGCCATAAAATAAGGCATGTCGTTTAAGCTAACTTTAGCATGCAGCTATAAAATAAGGCATGTAGTTTAATTGTAACGTTAGCATGCAGCCATAAAATAAGGCATGTAGTTTAAGCTAACTTTAGCATGCAGCTATAAAATAAGGCATGCAGTTTAAAATAAGGTATGTAGTTTAAAATAAGGCATGTAGTTTAAGCTAACATTAGCATGCAGCTATAAAATAAGGCATGTAGTTTAAAATAAGGTATGTAGTTTAAAATAAGGCATGTAGTTTAAGCTAACATTAGCATGCAGCTATAAAATAAGGCATGTAGTTTAAAATAAGGTATGTAGTTTAAGCTAACTTTAGCATGCAGCTATAAAATAAGGCGAGTTGTTTAAGCTAACTTTAGCATGCAGCTATAAAATAAGGCATGTAGTTTAAAATAAGGCATGTACTTTAAGCTAACATTAGCATCAAGATATAAAATAAGGCATGCCATTTAAGCTAACGTTAGCATGCAGCTATAAAATAAGGCATGTAGTTTAATTGTAACGTTAGCATGCAGCCATAAAATAAGGCATGTAGTGTAAGCTAACTTTAGCATGCAGCTATAAAATAAGGCGAGTTGTTTAAGCTAACTTTAGCATGCAGCTATAAAATAAGGCATGTAGTTTAAAATAAGGCATGTACTTTAAGCTAACATTAGCATCAAGATATAAAATAAG
>NW_025740699.1:0-3166 GCF_021292245.1 Micropterus dolomieu
TGACTGGTAGAGCTGACAGGTAGAGGTGACAGGTAGAGGTGACAGGTGGAGAGCTGACAGGTGGAGCTGACAGGTAGAGGTGACAGGTAAAGGTGACAGGTGGAGAGCTGACAGGTATAGGTGACAAGTAAAGCTGACAGGTAGAGGTGACAGGTAGAGGTGACAGGTGGAGAGCTGACAGGTGGAGCTGACAGGTAGAGCTGACAGGTAAAGGTGACAGGTGGAGAGCTGACAGGTGGAGGTGACAGGTAGAGGTGACAGGTAGAGGTGACAGGTGGAGAGGTGACAGGTAGAGCTGACAGGTAGAGGTGACAGGTGGAGAGCTGACAGGTGGAGGTGACAGGTAGAGGTGACAGGTAGAGGTGACAGGTAGAGCTGACAGGTAGAGGTGACAGGTGGAGAGGTGACAGGTGGAGAGGTGACAGGTAGAGAGGTGACAGGTGGAGAGGTGACAGGTAGAGCTGACAGGTAGAGGTGACAGGTGGAGAGCTGACAGGTGGAGGTGACAGGTAGAGGTGACAGGTGGAGAGCTGACAGCTAGAGGTGACAGGTAGAGGTGACAGGTAGAGGTGACAGGTGGAGGTGACTGGTAGAGCTGACAGGTAGAGGTGACAGGTAGAGGTGACAGGTGGAGGTGACAGGTAGAGGTGACAGGTGGAGGTGACAGGTAGAGGTGACAGGTGGAGGTGACAGGTAGAGGTGACAGGTGGAGAGCTGACAGGTGGAGGTGACAGGTAGAGGTTACAGGTGGAGGTGACTGGTAGAGCTGACAGGTAGAGGTGACAGGTAGAGGTGACAGGTGGAGGTGACAGGTAGAGGTGACAGGTGAGAGGTGACAGGTAGAGGTGACAGGTGGAGGTGACAGGTAGAGGTGACAGGTGGAGAGGTGACAGGTAGAGGTGACAGGTGGAGGTGACAGGTAGAGGTGACAGGTAGAGATTTGACAGGTAGAGGTGACAGTTAGAGTTAGCGGTTAGCAGTGAGTCACTTCATCTGTCTGAATGTCCTGACAGGAGAACCCGTTCAGAGACAGAATTGTGGAGACGTTCTCTGAGGACGGACAGGGGAACCAGAGCTTCAACGACTTTGTCGACATGTTTTCTGCCCTCTGTGAAACTTCACCCAGAGAGCTCAAGATCATCTACGCCTTCAAGATTTACGGTGAGATGTTTGAGAGAGTCCTCCTCAGGTGAGAAACCTCAGAGCTGCTGCTAAAAGGTGCTAAAGTTTACCTGGGAAGGTGAACATCCTTTAAGCAGGAAAGCTACCGCGGTTAGAGACAGAGAAGCAGGGTAGTATTCAGCAGTCTTCAATATCATGGTCCAGCATGGGGATATGGTTTAACCGCAGGGTCCAGGATCATGGTCCACGCAGAGCTGAGTGGTTTTACACCAGCTGTGTTTGTTGTTGTTCTTCTTCTCTGATGTAATGAAATGTGTAATCTTCTGGTTGTGGTTCAGACTTCAACAGGGACAACTTTATCTGTAAGGAGGACCTGAAGAAGACTCTGAACAAGCTGACCAAAGGCGAGCTGACCCCAGAGGAGGTCATCCTGGTGTGCGATAAAGCCATCGAGGAGGCCGACCTGGACGGAGACCACAAGCTGTCCTTCGCCGACTTTGAGAACATGATCTCAAAGGCTCCTGACTTCCTGAGGTACGGCGCCGTTTCTAATTATCCCTCAGCCACATCAGTGTTTTTATGTCAGAGTGGGCAAACATCTGGATTATTACATACTGCACACCTGCAGTTACCACCTGTAACTACAGGGGGCGCCAAATGATGAACTGAGCGTTGGAGACCAAAACATGTGATGTCAGCTGATGACGATAGTCTGCGTTCATGTTTGTTTCTCGCCAAAGTCACGTTTGATCATGCGAGAATCCGTGAGATCCCACAAACCGCCACTCTGCAACATGTGGTCCTGCATCTGGACCGAAGTTTCTGATGTGGGTATTCTTATGATTAAAATATTAAAATCTATATAAAAAAATATCAAAGATCGGTTCATTCTGTTGTTACATCTGTAGCATCAAAGGTTTTTAACATCAGTGAAAATCTGTAAATCCTCTCGTGTGCAGCAGTGTAGAGCTTAATTTAACTTGGACAAAAATACCAAAATCACTGTCTCCATCCAGAGATTAGACAGACCCGTCTCCATTCAGAGATTAGACAGACCTGTCTCTCTCTAGAGATTAGACAGACCCGTCTCCCTCCAGAGATCAAACAGACCCGTCTCCATCCAGAGATTAGACAGACCCTTCTCTCTCTAGAGATTAGACAGACCAATCTCCCTCCAGAGATTAGACAGACCCTTCTCTCTCTAGAGATTAGACAGACCCGTCTCCCTCCAGAGATCAGACAGACCCTTCTCTCTCTAGAGATTAGACAGATCCATCTCCCTCCAGAGATTAGACAGACCCTTCTCTCTCTAGAGATTAGACAGACCTCTCTCACTTCAGAGATTAGACAGACCCGTCTCCATCCAGAGATCAGACAGACCCGTCTCCATCCAGAGATTAGACAGACCTCTCTCACTCCAGAGATTAGACAGACCTCTCTCACTCCAGAGATTAGACAGACCCGTCTCCATCCAGAGATTAGACAGACCTCTCTCACTCCAGAGATTAGACAGACCTCTCTTACTTCAGAGATTAGACAGACCCGTCTCCATCCAGAGATTAGACAGACCCTTCTCTCTCTAGAGATTAATAATAATAATAATAATAATCCTTATTTGTAGAGCACTTTTCAAAAACAAGTTACAAAGTGCTTTAACAAGTGTAAAGAATAATACAAAAAAAAAAAATAATAAAATAAAAGATAAGAGCATGAAAATTTTATATAAAATTAGTAAAATACAATAAAATAAAAGGGATAAAATAAAGTCAAATAAGATCGGGAAAAGCTCTCCTATAAAAGTATGTTTTAAGAAGGGACTTAAAAGAGTTCACTGACTCAGCCGACCTGATTTCCTCGGGCAGGCTGTTCCAGAGCCTCGGGGCCCTGACAGCAAACGCTCTGTCCCCTTTAGTTTTCAGTCGAGACTCTGGAACAGACAACAGACCTCTGCCCGAGGATCTCAAGGTACGTGCTGGTGCGTATGGGACTAAAAGGTCAGAAATATAACGAGGCGAGAGGCCATGAAGAGCTTTAAAAGTGATCA
>NW_025740700.1:0-1558 GCF_021292245.1 Micropterus dolomieu
CTACGGGCTGTTGTATGAAACACTACGGCCTGCTACATGAATCACTACGGGCTGCTACATGAATCACTACGGGCTGCTACATGAATCACTACGAGCTGATACATGAATCACTATAGGCTGCTACATGAATCACTACAGGCTGCTACACGGGCTGTTGTATGAAACACTACGGGCTGCTACATGAATCACTACGGGCTGCTACATGAATTGCTACATGAATCACTACGGGCTGCTACATGAATCACTACAGCCTGCTACATGAATCACTACGGGCTGTTGTATGAAACACTACGGGCTTAAACATAAATCACTACGGCCTGCTACATGAATCACTACGGGCTGTTGTATGAAACACTACGGGCTGCTACATGAATTGCTACATGAATCACTACGGGCTGCTACATGAATCACTACGGGCTGCTACATGAATCACTACGGGGTGCTACATGAATCACTACGGGCTGCTACATGAATCCCTACCGGACGCTGTATGAATCCCTACCGGACGCTGTATAAATCCCTACGGACTGCTGTATGAATCACTACGGGCTGCTACATGAATCACTACAGCCTGCTACATGAATCACTACGGGCTGTTGTATGAAACACTACGGGCTTAAACATAAATCACTACGGCCTGCTACATGAATCACTACGGGGTGCTACATGAATCACTACGGGCTGCTACATGAATTGCTACATGAATCACTACGGGCTGCTACATGAATCACTATGACCTGCTACATGAATCACTACGGGCTGCTACATGAATCACTACGGGGTGCTACATGAATCACTACGGGGTGCTACATGAATCACTACGGGGTGTTACATGAATCACTACGGCCTGCTACATGAATCACTACGGGCTGCTGTATGAATCACTACGGGCTGTTGTATGAATCACTACGGCCTGCTACATGAATCACTAAAGCCTGCTACATGAATCACTACGGGCTGCTACATGAATCACTACGGGGTGCTACATGAATCACTACGGGGTGCTACATGAATCACTACGGGGTGCTACATGAATCACTACGGGCTGCTACATGAATCACTACGGGCTGTTTTATGAATCACTACGGCCTGCTACATGAATCACTAAAGCCTGCTACATGAATCACTACGGGCTGTTGTATGAAACACTACGGCCTGCTACATGAATCACTAAAGCCTGCTACATGAATCACTACGGGCTTAAACATAAATCACTACGGCCTGCTACATGAATCACTACGGCCTGCTACATGAATCACTACGGCCTGCTACATGAATCACTACGGGCTGTTGTATGAAACACTACGGGCTTAAACATAAATCACTACGGCCTGCTACATGAATCACTACGGGCTGTTGTATGAAACACTACGGGCTTAAACATAAATCACTACGGCCTGCTACATGAATCACTACGGGGTGCTACATGAATCACTACGGGCTGTTGTATGAATCACAACGGGCTGCTGTATGAATCACTACGGGCTGCTACATGAATCACTACGGGCTGTTGTATGAATCACAACGGGCTGCTGTATGAATCACTACGGGCTGTTGT
>NW_025740701.1:0-1211 GCF_021292245.1 Micropterus dolomieu
CACACCTGCAGAACACACACCTGCAGAACCTGTAGAACACACACCTGTAGAAGACACACCTGCAGAACACACACCTGCAGAACCGGCAGAACACACACCTGCAGAACACACACTTGCAGAACCTGTAGAACACACACTTGCAGAACATACACCTGCAGAACCGGCACTACACACACTTGCAGAACACACACTTGCAGAACCTGTAGAACACACACTTGCAGAACATACACCTGCAGAACCGGCAGAACACACACTTGCAGAACATACACCTGCAGAACCGGCAGAACACACACCTGCAGAACACACACCTGCAGAACACACACCTGCAGAACACACACCTGTAGAACACACACTTGTAGAACACACACTTGCAGAACACACACTTGCAGAACCTGTAGAACACACACCTGTAGAACACACACTTGCAGAACATACACCTGCAGAACACACACCGGCAGAACATACACCTGCAGAACCGGCAGAACACACACCTGTAGAAGACACACTTGCAGAACACACACCTGCAGAACACACACCTGCAGAACACACACTTGCAGAACACACACTTGCAGAACCTGTAGAACACACACCTGTAGAACACACACTTGCAGAACATACACCTGCAGAACACACACTTGCAGAACATACACCTGCAGAACCGGCACTACACACACTTGCAGAACACACACTTGCAGAACCTGTAGAACACACACCTGTAGAACACACACCTGCAGACCCTGTAGAACACACACTTGCAGAACATATACCTGCAGAACCTGCAGAAGACACACCTGCAGAAGACACACCTGCAGAACCGGCAGAACACACACCTGCAGAACACACACCTGCAGAACCTGTAGAACACACACCTGTAGAAGACACACCTGCAGAACACACACCTGCAGAACCGGCAGAACACACACCTGCAGAACACACACTTGCAGAACACACACTTGCAGAACCTGTAGAACACACACTTGCAGAACATACACCTGCAGAACCGGCACTACACACACTTGCAGAACACACACTTGCAGAACCTGTAGAACACACACTTGCAGAACATACACCTGCAGAACCGGCAGAACACACACTTGCAGAACATACACCTGCAGAACCGGCAGAACACACACCTGCAGAACACACACCTGCAGAACCTGCTGACGTTAATTTAGCATCACAGGCGTATGGAAGCCTGTAGGGCACAATAT
>NW_025740702.1:0-1581 GCF_021292245.1 Micropterus dolomieu
AGAACATCTTTTTCTTCTGTTCTCTACTTGTTATAGTTACACAGTATTAGGGGTGTGGGCTGTATTAAAAGTATCCACTGTTCTCCCATGCTCTAACACACAGTAACGATGAAATGTGTGCTGTTCTCACATTCTTCCTCTGTATGTACACATAAACAACAAGGCAGGGAAATATAAAAGGAATTTATTTTATTGTTTGGGTACATTATTGTTCAGTGTACATGTTCACATCTGAAACAAACTTTACGTGCTTGATAACTCTCCCACCCCGCAGACATCTACACGCCAATACCGATTTATATTCATAGCGGCAAGTGCTATGTAGCTCCACATAGGGGACACAGGAAGTGACATATAGCACATTCATGCGGCGTCGGAAACGCGTAGGAAATTCACAGCCGCACCGGCAGAGCTCCAGAATGTGCGACTCGGCCGGCTCACGCGCGGACGCGCTTACAAGTGCGAGGGCCCGCCCAACGCTGCTTGCAGCTTTAATTATCTCTGAAGTGCTCATTCATACAGCAGCCTAATGTCCCCATACATGAGTAAAATATTAATATCAGATTTGCGGTAAATATATTGAAGTAATAAGCTTGATACACTATATGAATAAACACACTCTTATTAAAATTCAACCAATTTAATAATAATCTGGATCAAGCCACCAAGTTGTTAAAGAACTCCAGCACAGAGGGAGGAACAAAGAAATAAACGCAGCAGTCTGGCAGGTCTGGATGCAGAATGGGCCACATCAGGTCCGGATTCTGCAGACAGAGAAACACACATGAGCACATCGCTCTCAAACACTGCAGGTTGTTCACCAGTCACGAGCTGTGAAACAACAGCACGGCTCTGTTGGTAAATAAAAAGTAAAAGTTACGTTGTGTTCTCTGGCGGACCTGGATCAGCTGGGTTTAACGCTAACGTTGCTACATGGCTGTGTTTTAATGTTTTAATGACCGGGTCTGTTTGTTTTTTGAGAGGAGACGACCTCGGAGGTAATTCGGCTCCAGGTAGAAACCTGTCAGGGCTCTGAAGTGGAGCGGACCCAGAACAACTCTCATCAGCTGTTAGCTGTAATGTTAAACACTAGCAGGACTAATAATAATAATAATAATAATCCTTATTTGTAGAGCACTTTTCAAAAACAAGTTACAAAGTGCTTTAACAAGTGTAAAGAATAATACAAAAAAAGATAAGAGCATGAAAATTTAATATAAAATTAGTAAAATACAATAAAATAAAGTCAAATAAGATCGGGAAAAGCTCTCCTATAAAAGTATGTTTTAAGAAGGGACTTAAAAGAGTTCACTGACTCAGCCGACCTGATTTCCTCGGGCAGGCTGTTCCAGAGCCTCGGGGCCCTGACAGCAAACGCTCTGTCCCCTTTAGTTTTCAGTCGAGACTCTGGAACAGACAACAGACCTCTGCCCGAGGATCTCAAGGTACGTGCTGGTGCGTATGGGACTAAAAGGTCAGAAATATAACAAGGCGAGAGGCCATGAAGAGCTTTAAAAGTGATCAATAGAATTTTAAAGTCAATTCTAAAACATACTGGGAGCCAGTGTAATGAAGCTAAAA
>NW_025740703.1:0-1013 GCF_021292245.1 Micropterus dolomieu
AAACTCTCACAGTCTTACACACTCTCTCTTACACTCAAACTCTCACACTCTTACACACTCTCACACACTCTCACACACTCACACTCTCTTACACACTCTCACACACTCTCACACACTCACACTCTCTTACACTCTCTCACACTCTCTCACACACTCACACACTCTCACACACTCTCTTACACACTCACACTCTCTCTTACACTCAAACTCTCACAGTCTTACACACTCTCTCTTACACTCAAACTCTCACACTCTTACACACTCTCACACACTCACACTCTCTTACACACTCTCACACACTCTCACACACTCACACTCTCTTACACTCTCTTACACTCTCTCACACAATCAAACACTCTCACACTCTCTCTTACACTCAAACTCTCACACTCTCACACACTCTCAAACACTCACATTCTCACACACTCTCACACACTCTCACACACTCACACTCTCTTACACTCTCTTACACTCTCTCACACAATCAAACACTCTCACACACTCTCACACTCTCTCTTACACTCAAACTCTCACACTCTCACACACTCTCAAACACTCACATTCTCACACACTCTCTCACTCACACACTCACACACTCTCACACACTCTCAAACACTCACATTCTCACACACTCTCTCACTCACACACTCTCACACACTCTCACACACTCTCACACACTCTCACACACTCACACTCTCTTACACTCTCTTACACTCTCTTACACTCTCTTACACTCTCTCACACAATCAAACACTCTCACACTCTCTCTTACACTCTCTCACACAATCAAACACTCTCACACACTCTCACACTCTCTCTTACACTCAAACTCTCACACTCTCTCACTCTCTCACACACACTCACACTCTCTTACACTCTCTCACACAATCAAACACTCTCACACACTCTCACACTCTCTCTTACACTCAAACTCTCACACTCTCACACACTCTCAAACACTCACATTCTCACACACTCTCTCACACTCTCACACACACTCACACTCTCTTACA
>NW_025740704.1:0-2530 GCF_021292245.1 Micropterus dolomieu
TGTGCATAAAAACCTCATAAAAATTAAAACCACAAGAGCAATAGTGCAAACGAATAGGAGAGTTAAATGTGGACTCTTAAACATCAGATCTCTCTCTTCTAAAGGTGTACTAGTAAATGAACTAATATCAGATTTTGATATTGATTTATTTTGTCTTACTGAAACCTGGCTGGGTGATGGAGAATATGTTAGCCTAAATGAATCCACCCCTCCCAGTCATATTAATACTCACATTCCTCGAGGCACAGGCCGAGGAGGTGGAGTTGCAGCTATCTTCGACTCTAGCCTGCTAATCAGCTCTAAACCTAAACTAAACTATAACTCATTTGAAAGCCTTGTTCTTGGTCTTTCGCACCCAACTTGGAAATCACTGCAACCAATTCTCTTCGTTATAGTGTACTGAGCACCTGGCCTGTACTCTGAATTCTTATCTGAGTTTTTGTCAACTTTAGTCCTTAAAACGGACAAAGTTATTATTGTAGGGGATTTTAATATTCATGTGGACGTTGAGAATGACAGCTTTAGTACTGCGTTTATCTCTCTGTTAGGTTCCATTGGCTTCTCTCAGAGTGTTCATGAACCGACTCACTGTTTTAACCACACCCTCGACCTTGTTTTGGTGTATGGTATTGAAATTGAACATTTAGTGGTGTTCCCACAGAATCCCTCTTTGTCCGACCACTGTTTGATAACTTTTGAGTTTGTATTGCTGAACTACACGCCATTGGGCAAACATTTCTATACAAGATGTCTGTCTGATAGTGCTGTAGCTAAATTTAAGGATGCGATTCCATCAGCTCTATATTCATTATCAAGTCACAAGGTAACGGAGGACTCCTATGCTAATTTCAGTCCCTCCCAAATCGATCATCTTGTTGATAGTGCTGCATTCTCGCTGCGAATGACACACGACTCTGTAGCCCCTCTAAAAAAGAAAATACTAAAAACAAAGACGGTTAGCTCCATGGTATAATACTGAAACTTGCAAATTAAAGCAAATATCGCGGAAACTTGAGAGGAATTGGCGTTCCACCAAACTGGAAAATTCTCGTTTAATTTGGTAATATAGTCCTAAAACTTATAGGAAGGCCCTCCGTAATGCCAGAGCAGCGTACTACTCGTCATTAATAGAGGAAAATAGGAACAACCCCAAGTTTCTTTTCAGCACTGTAGCCAGGCTGACAGAGAGTCACAGCTCTATTGAGCCCAGTATTCCCATAGCTCTCACTAGTTACGACTTCATGAGCTTCTTTAATGATAAAGTTCTAACTATTAGAAACAAAATTCACCAAGACCTGCCCTCAACTGGCACCGACTTATCTCTTAACTCAGGAACCTTAGAAACAGCTGTAGAACCAGATATATGTTTAGACTGCTTTGCTTCCCTCCATCTTTACCAACTAACTTCAATAATTTCTTCATCTAAACCATCAACCTGCCTCTTAGACCCCATCCATGACTAGGTTGCTTAAAGATGTTTTACCCTTAGTCAGCACTTCTATACTAGATATGATCAATCTATCTTTATCAACAGGCTATGTACCACAGTACTTTAAAGTAGCTGTAATTAAACCTCTTCTGAAAAAGCCCAAACTTGATCCGGATGTTTTAGCCAACTATAGACCTATATCTAACCTTCCATTTCTCTCTAAGGTTCTGGAGAAAGCAGTTGTCAAACAGCTGTGTGACTTTCTACAGAGCAATAGTTTATTTGAGGATTTTCAGTCAGGATTTAGAGCTCATCATAGCACAGAGACAGCACTGGTGAAAATTACTAACGACCTCCTTATTGCATCAGACAAAGGACTTGTCTCTGTACTGGTTTTATTAGATCTTAGTGCTGCATTTGATACCATTGACCATCAGATCCTATTGCAGAGACTGGAACATTTCATTGGCATTAAAGGAACCGCTCTAAGCTGGTTTAAGTCTTATTCATCAGATACATCTCAGTTTGTACATGTTAACAATGAGTCCTCCATGCACACCAAAGTTAGTCATGGAGTTCCACAAGGATCTGTGCTCGGACCAATCCTCTTCACTTTATATATGCTTCCTTTAGGCAATATTATCAGGAAATATTCCATAAGCTTTCATTGTTATGCAGATGATACTCAGTTATATCTATCGATCAAACCAGATGAAACTCATCAGTTAGCTAAACTTCAAATGTGCCTTCATGTCACGATTAGTGGTGTGGAGGCAGGTTGGAGGACCCAAACACAGGACACAGAGCGGAGCAGATATAGTTCAATGGGGGTTTATTGAGGGAAAACAAACTAAAGGCGAGCACACTTACAGACAGAGTGGCTGGTTAACAGAGTCCAAAAAACAAGGTGATCCTAACAGAAATCCAAAGGTACAGAGAGACAAGACAAGCAAGGCTGGTTACAGGCAGGCAGAGAGTACACGCACGACAGACTGGGGGGTAACATGAACAATGACCAGACAAAGACAAGACAGAAACACCAGGTATATATACACAGGGCGGGAGCAACACAGGTGACAGACATGAGACTAACGAGGCAGG
>NW_025740705.1:0-1854 GCF_021292245.1 Micropterus dolomieu
CCCACCAAGCTGCCAGGGAAGTGCTTATGTTAATGCTTTTAAAGCAGGTATGACGTTTGATGCTGGAACTGATGAATGGCATATCGGAAATTTTAATTTCCTTACAGAATGTTTGTTCTATGTCCATCCATGAGTGGTCCAGGGGGCTCTGATTGATCCATTTTGAGATATATTGTAGTCTATTGGACAGGAAGTAATGATAAAAATTTGGCAGTTCTAAACCACCAGTCTTTTGCTTTTGCATAGTTTTTAAACTCGATTCGTGGGGGTTTATTTTTCGACAACAATTTTGACACTTTACAGGTAAAACTATGGATTTACTCCAGTTAATGGAGTAGTCTGAGATGGATGAGAATTTATCTATGTGCGATTGTCTCAGGAAGAGAAGTTTGTGAGTTTAGGAGGAAAAGTAATACATCATCTGCATAAAGGCTTATCTTGTGGTGTATATTTTCTGTTTGAATTCCTTTAATATTATTATTTTGTCTGATAGCAGCTGCTAGAGGTTCTATAAAAATAGCAAATAGCGAGGGAGAGAGTGGGCAACCCTGCCTGGTACCCCTCTGGAGACTAAACCATGGAGAAGTATGATCATTTGTTTTGACAGAAGCTCTTGGGGAACTGTATAAGATTTTAATCCAATCTATGATAGCTGAGTTTCCCTGCCAGTCAGTCAGAACTGAAGAAGTCCTTTGGATAAGGGACGAAACTTCTTCCAGTAGCTTCAACCAAGTCCAGTTGCCCTTAATTTTAACCTTCGTTGGATAACTATGACCTGGATGACTGAGAATCTTCATAGACAATCTATGAAAGAGTTTCCAAATCCAAATTTATATAAAGTAGTGAATAGAAATTTCCACTTTACTCTGTCAAATGCTTTCTCTGCATCTAAAGAAACAACTGTAGTTTCCAGGTTATGAATAGTGGCATAGTCTATTACGTTAAGTAGCCTGCGTGTATTGTTGGTGGAGTGCCTGCCCTTAATAAATCCTGTTTGGTCAGAGTGTATTATACCAGGAGTGACCTTCTCTAGCCTTCTTGCTAGGGTTTTGCAGATCATTTTAAGATCTGCGTTAATAAGTGATATTGGGCGATAATTGGACGGGAGTGTGGGGTCTTTGTCTGGTTTAAGGAACAGGCTGATATTAGCAGAGCTCATTGTTGGAGGCAACATGCAAGTACCCCTAATTTGCATAACCATCCATAGAATGTGGGCGCAAGTATTTCCCAGAATTCCTTGTAGAATTCAGCCGGAAAACCATCTGGCCCAGGGGCTTTATTATTCGGCATATGTAAGAGAGCTTCCTGGAGTTCAGCCATTGAAACAGGTGAATCCAGAGCCCCGATCTGTTCATCATCTAACCTTGGCAAATCTATATTGTTCAGAAATGCATCGATGTTAGAGCTAGATGGATCAATTTGTGATGTATATAAGTTTTTATAATAATCTCTGAATGCATTGTTGATTTCTTCTGGGTTATAAGTCAGATTCCCAGCTGAGTCCTTTAAGGAGGAAATTGTTATTTTTTCTTTATTCAATTTCAGTTGGCTGGCTAAGAATCTGTTGGATTTATTGCCATGTTCAAAGTTCTCCAAGCGTAGTCTTTGCAACTGAAATTGGGTCTTTTTATTAATAATTTCGTTTAATTCCAGTTTTGATTTTCTCAGATCATTCAGCATGTGTTCCTGTGGAGAGGCAGCAAGGGTAGTTTCTAATGTTTTTATTTTTTGTTCTAGCTCTAATTCACAAGATCTCTCTTTCTTTTTTTTTGTATGATGAATAGGAGATTATTTTACCTCTCATGACTGCTTTTGCTGCCTCCCAAAGAAGACATGGCGAGGTTCCTGGCAGGT
>NW_025740706.1:0-1739 GCF_021292245.1 Micropterus dolomieu
ATTTTGTTGAGTTTATTACGTTGGTTAGGGTAAGGACCAGGTCTTTTACTGGCCCGGCCGGTCCTTATTTCCGACCCGACACTATTCTTGAGCAGTTGATCGTAAAACTGGCCACCTTTGGCAACAGCCGAGATAAGTTTCTCATTGTGGCTATCTGTTGATATTATTGCTGAAAAGAATCTAAATAAGTTACTTTTGCAGTATTTTTATTTTCAGCAAGATTAAGGACACTCCTTTATTCTATGTGTAACCAATGCTTGTTCACAATACTTTCTCACACAATTCCTTTAGAAATGATGATAAAGAAATGTCATACTATACTTAATTGCCAGCTTGAATTTAAGGCTAAATAACTAAATTCCCCATTTCCTAAGGAAAGATTGTTTTGGATTAATCTAAGCTTTCCTCATGTAACCTGAGCTCCCCCAAGTGGACGAAATAAGTATTACATACCATCGTCGAAATGCCGTTAATGTATAAATGTCACTCATTTATTATGACCAATAATTTGACAAGTGTTTTCCTGTTACCAAATGCTTGAACTTAGAATGGTACAACTGTTTGACCAGTGAGGTTTGATTGTGGAAAATATTTGATTATAATACGCGGAAATAGATTTTCTTTTAGACATTAAAAGTTTAGAAAGACAGTCCCTCGGGAAAACGGAAACGCTCCCTGCGGGAATGAAGGACTGCCCTCTGGGGAACCACGCCCCAGACCACAAAAGAGCGACACACAACGTCGTTCGCTCTCTCTTCTCTTGTCCTTCCGCTCTGCTCTCTGGACGCTTCGGCACGCGTCCGGCGTGCCTCTCTCGGCAACGCCCTAAGAGTTCGACCAGCGCAACAAAGTCTTTGTTTCGCTTGAAGCTACACACGCAAAGTGCCGCGACATCGATTTTTCCCGCGTTTAACAGCAACTTTACTTATTTTATTTTCTTTCTTTTCGTTTGTTAAAAGTTATCAGTCCGTTAAGTTACACTAGTTAATTCAAGAACGATCCAGTACTTTTTAAGCTTTATACGGTGACATAAGCCCACGGAGGTTAGACGACGCCACGTGGCTCGCCAGCCACAACAAAGGACGACTTAAACCTGACCCGAGACAGGGTCGGGAAGGCCCCACTGCAAGTTTCTTCCATAAGCCTTCCAGAGACGGACCCCGGAGAAATTCCCTGGAAGAGAAAGCAACTGGCCAACAGCTTTAAGTTGTCCTAACCGAGAATGCACGGACTCAGGCAGTTTACCAGCAACCTGGCGGGAAGAAACACAAGCAGTAAAACCAAAACCCTACATTCTGTGGTCAGTGACGTCTAATAGTTGCTAATCCATTTTTCTTTAGTCCAGCATATGGAATCTTTATACCCCTAGACAAATTTAATTGAGTTATCATGTAATTGCGTTCGTTAGTGACCGTAGGAGTCAAACGCTTCCCACAATCGAACCTCCATTCTCATTGTTTAGCCTGTCACGGCTGTCGCTGTCACCCTTGTGTTTCCTCTTTTCCCTGTCTCACATCTACCAAGTAGGCTGTGTCCCGGGGGAATGAAGACCCGCCTACTTCCTGGTTTCTGGGGTGCTGACATCTGTACCGCCCATTTGTTCCTCTGTTTTCCACTCAACCAATGGCTCATCACCACGTTAATTACCTCCGGCTCATAAGGAGAGTCCAGCTGTTGCTCCAGGCAGCTTGTCACCGCCTGTTGACTTGTGTGCCGCTGGTATTGACTGCATAGCCTGT
>NW_025740708.1:0-1141 GCF_021292245.1 Micropterus dolomieu
CGTTTACACAGACTGGACACAGGCTGGACTGCCGTTTACACAGGCTGGACTGCCGTTTACACAGGCTGGACTGCCGTTTACACAGACTGGACTGCCGTTTACACAGACTGGACACAGGCTGGACTGCCGTTTACACAGTCTGGACTGCCGTTTACACAGTCTGGACACAGTCTGGACTGCCGTTTACACAGTCTGGACACAGTCTGGACTGCCGTTTACACAGTCTGGACACAGGCTGGACACAGGCTGGACTGCCGTTTACACAGTCTGGACACAGACTGGACACAGGCTGGACTGCCGTTTACACAGTCTGGACACAGTCTGGACTGCCGTTTACACAGTCTGGACACAGTCTGGACACAGGCTGGACTGCCGTTTACACAGTCTGGACACAGGCTGGACTGCCGTTTACACAGTCTGGACACAGACTGGACACAGGCTGGACTGCCGTTTACACAGACTGGACTGCCGTTCACATGACTGGACTGCCGTTTACACAGTCTGGACACAGACTGGACTGCCGTTTACACAGTCTGGACTGCCGTTTACACAGTCTGGACACAGTCTGGACACAGACTGGACTGCCGTTTACACAGTCTGGACACAGTCTGGACACAGTCTGGACTGCCGTTTACACAGTCTGGACACAGTCTGGACACAGACTGGACTGCCGTTTACACAGTCTGGACACAGTCTGGACACAGGCTGGACACAGACTGGACTGCCGTTTACACAGTCTGGACTGCCGTTTACACAGTCTGGACACAGTCTGGACACAGTCTGGACTGCCGTTTACACAGTCTGGACACAGTCTGGACTGCCGTTTACACAGTCTGGACTGCCGTTTACACAGTCTGGACACAGTCTGGACACAGTCTGGACTGCCGTTTACACAGTCTGGACTGCCGTTTACACAGTCTGGACACAGTCTGGACACAGGCTGGACTGCCGTTTACACAGGCTGGACTGCCGTTTACACAGTCTGGACACAGACTGGACTGCCGTTTACACAGTCTGGACACAGACTGGACTGCCGTTTACACAGTCTGGACACAGACTGGACTGCCGTTTACACAGTCTGGACACAGACTGGACTGCCGTTTACACAGTCTGGACTGCCGTTTACACAGTCTGGACACAG
>NW_025740709.1:0-1716 GCF_021292245.1 Micropterus dolomieu
CAAATGTTGGTTCTGGCCAGGATGGCTTCTGCATGCCTGAAGGTGGCTCCAGGAAAGCTGTCCACCTGTAAGTCTGGGCACTGAAAAGGTGGAAATCTGGCCACATTTGAGTCACCAATAATGAGCCATTTCCTTCTGGCCGTCAGGCACCACTCCTTCATTTTCCTCTGTGTGTTGATGTGTCTAGTGGGGCGGCGTGTGAGTGCAGGTGCTGGTGTGGCAGCTACTGCTGGGCCAAAAGTCAGTTGTCTCTGGACTGGACCTTGTCCAGTTTTTGGGGCAGGGGGGAGGGGGAGGCTAACTACCTGGGGAGATGAGTCAGACAGTATTACCGTGTTGTCCGTGGTGATGGGTTCCCCAGAGGTCGCCGTCACCCCCGTTGGCAGAGGAGCTGGAGGCTGCTGGGAGTCTGCTTCCTGGCGTCTCACCTTCCGTCTGCTGCGCATTGTCCTTTGCTCCAGAGGCTTTGGCTGTGTGTCAGGTATCACCTGAGAGGATGGGGAGAGCGAAGGAGAGAGAGGAGCCGCAGTCTGCTGAGGGACTGGAGTGGAGAGGAAGTCAGGAGAGAGAGGAGGATGTCCAAGAGCGGAGGACGGAGAGGAGGAGAACCTGGGAAAGTTGTCCCTCTGTGTCTCTGGCTGTGGTTCTGGAGACCAGTCCGTTACCTGATCCGTCATGGTGGCCTTGGTGGAGCGCCGCGGCTCGGGGGGTGTTGCAGGGTCCGGCAGTAGGAGATCCTCCCTGGGTGGGATGTGTAGTTCGGCCGTCACAACTGTGTGGTGAGGTGAGTCCCTCTGTGACGTGGCAGGTGATGGCTGTGCCCCCGCTGTCTGTGTGGCGCCCGCTGGGTGCAGCAGGGTCTGTGTGGCGCCCGCTGGTAGCGGCAGCAGGGTCTGTGTGGCGCCCGCTGGGTGCAGCAGGGTCTGTGTGGCGCCCGCTGGGTGCAGCAGAGTCTGTGTGGTGCCCGCTGGGTGCAGCAGGGTCTGTGTGGTGCCCGCTGGTAGCGGCAGCAGAGTCTGTGTGGCGCCAGCTGGGTGCAGCAGAGTCTGTGTGGTTACAGGTTGTGTGCCAACCGGCCCGGGGGGCGGAGCTATCGCCGTCTGAGCAAGTGTGTGTGTGTGTGGCTGTCCATTGTCAATCTGTGTGGTACTCACAACCGGTCTGGTGGGCTCCAAAGTCTGTGTGACTGCAGATGTGTGTGTGTGCTGGTCATGGTCGGCTGGTGGAGGTCCAGGTCTGTTAGTGAGCGTCTGTATTAAGAGTACCTGTGTGTTGTCCAGAGTGGGTTAGGGAAGAAAAATTTGAAATGTCGACGCCGAAGGCGGCGACATTGAATGCGCAGGCCATCAGCTGCCAGCCAGTCCCGAGCCCTCACTTCTCATTGAGGCCCCCCGGAGTCAAAGTGCCCAGTCGGTGTATCCAGAGCCTCTCCTCACGTCGTCTCTGGGCTGTGGACCACCTGGGATTACATTGGAGAATAAGCGCGGTGAGCTGGGACCAGCCATGCTCAATAAAGTGCTTAACCAGGGGGATGTGTGTGTCTTTCTTCCTTAAAATGTTGTACCTGTGTTGTGTGAACCTGGTCAACAAGGTGTTCCCTGTTTCTCCAACGTACTGCATGTTACACTGCCTACATCTAATCAAATAAACACAATTCCGGGAATGAACACTGCCATGCCTATGTGTGGTAAAAACATTTTTGTTGTGGGGATTCAG
>NW_025740710.1:0-1797 GCF_021292245.1 Micropterus dolomieu
AAACTGTAAACAATTTGTTCTTTAAGTACGACAAACTGTAAACAATTTGTTCTTTTAGTACGACAAACTGTAAACAATTTGTTCTTTAAGTACTACATACTGGAAACAATTTGTGCTTTTAGGACTATAAACTGTAAACAATTTGTTCTTTAAGTACTACATACTGGAAACAATTTGTGCTTTTAGGACTATAAACTGTAAACAATTTGTTCTTTAAGTACTACATACTGGAAACACATTGTTCTTTTAGGACTATAAACTGTAAACAATTTGTTCTTTTAGTACGACAAACTGTAAACAATTTGTTCTTTTAGTACGACAAACTGTAAACAATTTGTTCTTTAAGTACGACAAACTGTAAACAATTTGTTATTTTAGTACGACAAACTGTAAACAATTTGTTCATTAAGTACTACAAACTGTAAACAATTTGTGCTTTTAGGACTACAAACTGTAAACAATTTGTTCTTTAAGTACTACATACTGGAAACAATTTGTGCTTTTAGGACTATAAACTGTAAACAATTTGTTCTTTAAGTACTACATACTGTAACAATTTGTGCTTTTAGGACTATAAACTGTAAACAATTTGTTCTTTAAGTACTACATACTGGAAACACATTGTTCTTTTAGGACTATAAACTGTAAACAGTTTGTTCTTTTAGTACGACAAACTGTAAACAATTTGTTCTTTAAGTACTACAAACTGTAAACAATTTGTGCTTTTAGGACTATAAACTGTAAACAATTTGTTCTTTAAGTACTACATACTGTAAACAATTTGTACTTTTAGGACTATAAACTGTAAACAATTTGTTCTTTAAGTACTACATACTGGAAACAATTTGTGCTTTTAGGACTATAAACTGTAAACAATTTGTTCTTTAAGTACTACATACTGGAAACACATTGTTCTTTTAGGACTATAAACTGTAAACAATTTGTTCTTTTAGTACGACAAACTGTAAACAATTTGTTCTTTAAGCACTACAAACTGTAAACAATTTGTTCTTTTAGTACGACAAACTGTAAACAATTTGTTCTTTTTGTACGACAAACTGTAAACAATTTGTGCTTTTAGGACTATAAACTGTAAACAATTTGTTCTTTAAGTACGACATACTGGAAACACATTGTGCTTTTAGGACTACAAACTGTAAACAATTTGTTCTTTAAGTACTACATACTGTAAACAATTTGTTCTTTAAGTACTACAAACTGTAAACAATTTGTGCTTTAAGTACTACATACTGTAAACAATTTGTTCTTTAAGTACTACATACTGTAAACAATTTGTTCTTTAAGTACTACAAACTGTAAACAATTTGTGCTTTAAGTACTACATACTGTAAACAATTTGTTCTTTAAGTACTACATACTGTAAACAATTTGTTCTTTAAGTACTACATACTGTAAACAATTTGTGCTTTAAGTACTACATACTGTAAACAATTTGTTCTTTAAGTACTACATACTGTAAACAATTTGTTCTTTAAGTACTACATACTGTAAACAATTTGTGCTTTAAGTACTACATACTGTAAACAATTTGTTCTTTAAGTAATACATACTGTAAACAATTTGTGCTTTTAGGACTATAAACTGTAAACAATTTGTTCTTTAAGTAATACATACTGTAAACAATTTGTGCTTTTAGGACTATAAACTGTAAACAATTTGTTCTTTAAGTACTACATACTGGAAACACATTGTGCTTTTAGGACTACAAACTGTAAACAATTTGTTCTTTAAGTACTACATACTGGAAACACATTGTGCTTTTAGGACTACAAACTG
>NW_025740711.1:0-880 GCF_021292245.1 Micropterus dolomieu
CCCTGGTTCCCCGAGTAGGGGAACGAGACACTGCCTCGGCCCGCCGCACCTCTCTCCCCGCCTGAAGCGCCTGCTTCATAGTTTAAGCTAATGATGAGTGTGTACAGGTGTGCTTTATACTCCTCCGGTTATTCCGTCACACCTTACCGTTCTAGCAACAAGCCAATAGGATTGGAGTGATTTCATTCACGTTCAGACCTGCTACGCCTAGAGGCGTTCCCATAGTGTCGTAACCGACGCAGTGTCTCGTTCCCCTTCTCGGGGAACCAGGGTTACATACGTAACCCGAGACGTTATATTGTGTGTATTTCTTGGTTGAATCTCTTCTTTGGGTTTCACATCCACTGTTTCTTCGGTTACAAAGTACAGCCTCAAATTAGTATTTCACTTTTCAAAGTATTGTCTGTGGCATCAAAAGACACCAAGCTCTTGCCGAAACCCGGGATCGAACCAGGGACCTTTAGATCTTCAGTCTAACGCTCTCCCAGCTGAGCTATTTCGGCCGCTGTTGCTTTGTCGGCCCACCAGAGGCCGATCTAGCATAGGATAACGTTTCTGATATAATGCAGCACAGGTACTCTTGACTTTTGAAGCAAATATTTTGATTATTTTCTCACATTATTAAAAACAACTACTTTTACTTAAATAGCATTTTAATCCAGTGTCTACAAACGGTTTCCTGAATTAGATGGAATATGTAGTGCGGGGTGAGGGGGTCCCTCCTCAGGGCTATCTAATCCCTGTACATCCAAAGCGAGAACTGTGTCCAAGTACCCGGCAGTAAGTCGGACTCTTTTCAAGGTGAGGGTTGGCCTTCGCCAGGGCTGCGCTTTGTCACCAATCCTGTTTGCGACAGTCATGGACAGGATATCGAGGCGTA
>NW_025740712.1:0-1928 GCF_021292245.1 Micropterus dolomieu
TGCCAATGAAATGTTCCAGTCTCTGTAATAGGATCTGATGGTCAGTGGTATCAAATGCAGCACTAAGATCTAATAAAACCAGTACAGAGACAAGTCCTGTCTGATGCAATAAGGAGGTCATTAGTAATTTTCACCAGTGCTGTCTCTGTGCTATGATGAGCTCTAAATCCTGACTGAAAATCCTCAGATAAACTATTGCTCTGTAGAAAGTCACACAGCTGTTTAGCAACTGCTTTCTCCAGAACCTTAGAGAGAAATGGAAGGTTAGATATAGGTCTATAGTTGGCTAAAACATCCGGATCAAGTTTGGGCTTTTTCAGAAGAGGTTTAATTACAGCTACTTTAAAGTACTGTGGTACATAGCCTGTTGATAGAGATAGATTGATCATATCTAGTATAGAGGTGCTGACTAAGGGTAAAACATCTTTTAAGCAACCTAGTCGGGATGGGGTCTAAAAGGCAGGTTGATGGTTTAGATGAAGAAATTATTGAAGTTAGTTGGTAAAGATTGAGGGAAGCAAAGCAGTCTAAACATATATCTGGTTCTACAGCTGTTTCTAACGTTCCTGAGTTTAGAGATAAGTTGGTGCCAGTTGAGGGCAGGTCTTGGTGAATTTTGTTTCTAATAGTTAGAATTTTATCATTAAAGAAGCTCAAGAAGTCGTAACTACTGAGAGCTATGGGAATACTTGGCTCAATAGAGCTGTGACTCTCTGTCAGCCTGGCTACAGTGCTGAAAAGAAACCTGGGGTTGTTCCTATTTTCCTCTATTAATGACGAGTAGAACGCTGCTCTGGCATTACGGAGGGCCTTCCTATAAGTTTTAAGATTATCTTGCCAAATTAAACGAGAATTTTCCAGTTTGGTGGAGGGCCAATTCCTCTCAAGTTTCTGCGATATTTGCTTTAATTTACAAGTTTCAGTATTATACCATGGAGCTAACAGTCTTTATTTTGTTATTTTCTTTTCTAGAGGGGCTACAGAGTCGAGTGTCATTCGCAGCGAGCCTGCAGCACTATCAACAAGATGATCGATTTGGGAGGGACTGAAATTAGCATAGGAGTCCTCTGTTACTTTGTGATTTGATAATGAATTTAGAGCTGATGGAATCGCATCCTTAAATTTAGCTACAGCACTATCAGACAGACATCTTGTATAGAAATTTTTGCCCAATGGCGTGTAGTTCAGCAATACAAACTCAAAAGTTATCAAACAGGGGTCGGACAAAAAGGGATTCTGTGGGAACACCACTAAATTTCAATTTCAATACCATACACCAAAACAAGGTCGAGGGTGTGGTTAAAACAGTGAGTCGGTTCATGAACACTCTGAGAGAAGCCAATGGAATCTAACAGAGAGATAAACGCAGTACTGAAGCTGTCATTCTCAACGTCCACATGAATATTAAAATCCCCTACAATAATAACTTTGTCCGTTTTAAGGACTAAAGTTGACAAAAACTCTACAAATTCTGATAAGAATTCAGAGTACGGACCAGGTGCTCGGTACACTATAACAAAAAGAATTGGTTGCAGTGATTTCCAACTTGGCTGTGAGTAGTAGGCTAGAGTCGAAGATAGCTGCAACTCCACCTCCTCGGCCTGTGCCTCGAGGAATGTGAGTATTAATATGACTGGGAGGGGTGGATTCATTTAGGCTAACATTCTCCATCACCCAGCCAGGTTTCAGTAAGACAAAATAAATCAATATCATAATCTGATATTAGTTCATTTACTAGTACACCTTTAGAAGAGAGAGATCTGATGTTTAAGAGTCCACATTTAATTTTCCTATTAGTTTGCACTATTGCTCTTGTGGTTTTAATTTTTATGAGGTTTTTATGCACAGCTCCTCTTCTGTTTACCTTTTTAAATAATTTCGATGGTCGGGGGGCAGACACCGTCACTATAGGGTTTTCACTAAGTAAC
>NW_025740713.1:0-1684 GCF_021292245.1 Micropterus dolomieu
TGGTTCGTCACGATAGATCTAAAGGACGCCTATTTCCAGGTCTCCATCCGTCCTTCTCACAGGAAGTTCCTGAGGTTTGCCTTCGGGGGTGTGGCTTACCAGTATCGGGTTCTTCCATTCGGCCTGGCACTTCCCCTAGCACATTCACCAAGTGTATGGATGCAGCACTGGCCCCGCTGAGGCTCCGGGGCATCCGGATTTCAACTTCATCGACGACTGGCTCATCCTAGCCCAGTCTCGAGAGTTGGCGGTTCGGCATCGAGATGTCGTTCTGGCTCATCTGCGGCGTTTAGGGCTGAGGCTCAACGCAAAGAAGAGCGGGCTGGCGCCCACCCAACGAACTACGTTCCTAGGGGTTGTATGGGATTCGGCAACGATGCGGGCACAATTGTCTCCGGCACGTGTCGACACCATATTGGTTGCCGTGAAGGGGGTGAAGTTAGGCCACGCCATCACTATGAAACACTTTCAACGAGTGTTGGGTCTCCTGGCGGCTGCGTCCAGCGTAATACCATCTGGACTGCTGCACATGATACCCCTGCAGTGGTGGCTAAGGAACAAGGGTTTTTCCCCGAGGGGAATCCTCTCCGTCTGGTTTGGGTTACGCGCAAGTGTCTTCGTTCCCTATCAGTTTGGAAGGAAACTTGGTTCCTGTCCCAGGGGCCCGTGCTGGGAGGGTCTTGTCGCCGGCTGGTTATTTCGACAGATGCCTCCCTCACAGGCTGGGGCGCGGTCATGGACGGCCACTTTGCAAGGGGATCCTGGCAGGTGCATCGATCCGAGTGGCATATCAACTGTCTTGAGATGTTCAGGGCGATGTATCTCCTGGGGACGCAGAATCAGGGAGCAGACCTGCTGTTGAGGCAGGGGCTGAGGCCCGGGGAATGAAGACTTCACCCCGAAGTGGTGGAGCTCTTGTGCGAAGAGTGCAGCCCCATAGACGTGGATCTGTTTGCGTCTCAAGAGACTACGCACTGCCCGCTATGGTTTCTCTCGTTCCTCCAGCCCCGTTGGGTCTGGATGCCATGGTACATTCGTGGCCGAGGATACGTCTGTACGCTTTTCCCCCAGTCGCTCTGCTCCCGGGGTTCTGGAGCGGGTCCGCCAGGACTATGTCGGCCTACTGCTCGTAGCCCCGTTCTGGCCAACCCGGGTGTGGTTCTCGGACATCATGTCGCTCCTGAACGGCCCGCCGTGGCGCGTCCCTCTGAGGAGAGACCTGCTGTCCCAGGCGCAGGGCCAGGTTCTTCACCCTTGCCCCGCCATATGGCGACTGTGGGTCTGGCCCCTGAGGGGGCACAGTACCTAGAGGCGGGTCTAACAGCCGGAGCAGTCGAGACCCTCCTGAGCTCCAGGGCCCCGTCCACACGGAGGATGTACGGCCTGAAGTGGAGTGTTTTCTCCACTTGGTGTAGGGAGCGGTCGGTGGACCCTGTTACCTGCCCGGTGGTTCAGGTACTTGAGTTCCTTCAGGACCAGTTCTCTGCTGGTCTTTCCCCTTCCACCCTCAAGGCGTACATGGCAGCTATTTCATCTTTCCACACCCCTCTGAGGGAGGGGTTCTTGGGGAAACTTCCCTTGGTTGTACGTTTCCTCCGTGGTGCCCGGAGGATGAGACCTGCGACTCGGTCCAAGGTTCCCACTTGGGATCTGGCAGTGGTTCTTGGGGCGTTGGCTGAGGCCC
>NW_025740714.1:0-962 GCF_021292245.1 Micropterus dolomieu
CTCACCTAGGTGTGACACAATCCAGGACAGCCGAACTTTGAATGGCTAAGGACTGCAGTCTCCAAAGACTCAAAGCATTTAATTAAGTTTAATTAAATCTTTAGTTACCTGATTATGTTTGCCTCTATTTGAGTAGTTATGTTAACTGTTGTTGCTATCCGTTGTTATTAGTGCTGAAAAGAAAGTTACTTGTGCAGTGTTTTTATTTTCAGCAAGACACTCCTTCATCTAATTTAATCTAAGCTTTCCTCATGTAACCTGAGCCCCCCCCCAAGTGGACGAAATAAGTATTACATGCCCTCGTTGGAAATGCCGTTAAATGTATAAATATCCTGACCACTAATGTGACAATTGTTTCCTGTTACCAAATGCTTAGAACAGTACAACCGTTCGACCATTGAGGTTCGATTGTGGAAAATATTTGATTATAATACGTGCAAATAGATTTCTTTTAAACATTAAGTTTAGAAAGGCAGCCCCTTGGGAAACCTGAGACGCCCCCTGGGGAACCACGCCCCAGGCAACAAAAGAGCGACACACGACCTCGCTTCGCTCTTCTCTTTGCTGTTGGCAAACCCGTGGGACCCGTGCAACAGGCCAAAAGCAGGCCGTCGACAAGCAGTAAGACTTAACACACGTCCTGTGATCAGATGTCCATTTTAACTCCTAAATTATAGCATTAGTTTACTTTCATTAGCTCTTCTATGCCGTATGAGTCAAATGCTTCCCACAACCGAACCTCCAGGCTCATTGTTCAGCAAATGTTTATGTTCCCTGTATCCAACCGTCTTTTTATCACCTTAGTTAGAGAATAAATTCACTGTAATATAATCAAGAGCTGTGTGTGTTGCCTATTTCTAGTTCCTGCCAAGAGAATTGACCCTTTAGATATGAGACTGACTGACTGATTTAAGATAATTGAGCGATTATTAACTAACTGATCACTAGTAATAATTGTATAG
>NW_025740715.1:0-1498 GCF_021292245.1 Micropterus dolomieu
TATGAACTAGAGCCCAAGTCAAGTCTATGAGCTAGAGCCCAAGTCAAGTCTATGAGCTAGAGCCCAAGTCAAGTCACTGAGCTAGAGCCCAAGTCAAGTCTCAAGTCACTGAGCTAGAGCCCAAGTCAAGTCTATGAGCTAGAGCCCAAGTCAAGTCTATGAGCTAGAGCCCAAGTCAAGTCTATGAGCTAGAGCCCAAGTCAAGTCTCAAGTCTATGAGCTAGAGCCCAAGTCAAGTCTCAAGTCTATGAGCTAGAGCCCAAGTCAAGTCTATGAGCTAGAGCCCAAGTCAAGTCTGAGCTAGAGCCCAAGTCAAGTCTATGAGCTAGAGTCCAAGTCAAGTCTCAAGTCTATGAGCTAGAGTCCAAGTCAAGTCTCAAGTCTATGAGCTAAAGCCCAAGTCAAGTCTCAAGTCTATGAGCTAAAGCCCAAGTCAAGTCTCAAATCTATGAGCTAAAGCCCAAGTCAAGTCTCAAATCTATGAGCTAGAGCCCAAGTCAAGTCTATGCGCTAGAGCCCAAGTCAAGTCTATGCGCTAGAGCCCAAGTCAAGTCTATGAGCTAGAGTCCAAGTCAAGTCTATGAGCTAGAGTCCAAGTCAAGTCTATGAGCTAGAGTCCAAGTCAAGTCTATGAGCTAGAGCCCAAGTCAAGTCTATGAGCTAGAGCCCAAGTCAAGTCTCAAGTCACTGAGCTAGAGCCCAAGTCAAGTCTGAGCTAGAGCCCAAGTCAAGTCTCAAGTCTATGAGCTAGAGCCCAAGTCAAGTCTATGAGCTAGAGCCCAAGTCAAGTCTATGAGCTAGAGCCCAAGTCAAGTCTATGAGCTAGAGCCCAAGTCAAGTCTATGAGCTAGAGCCCAAGTCAAGTCTATGAGCTAGAGTCCAAGTCAAGTCACTGAGCTAGAGTCCAAGTCAAGTCACTGAGCTAGAGTCCAAGTCAAGTCAAGTCTATGAGCTAGAGTCCAAGTCAAGTCTCAAGTCTATGAACTAGAGCCCAAGTCAAGTCTATGAGCTAGAGCCCAAGTCAAGTCTATGAGCTAGAGTCCAAGTCAAGTCTCAAGTCTATGAGCTAGAGCCCAAAGTCAAGTCTATGAGCTAGAGCCCAAGTCAAGTCTCAAGTCACTGAGCTAGAGCCCAAGTCAAGTCTCAAGTCACTGAGCTAGAGCCCAAGTCAAGTTGAGAGTTGCAGACTCTCAAACGCAGGGTAACGTTATAACGTTATAACGTTATTACTAAAAAAACTGTAACGTTACATGATCAACAATAAACCTGTAACCTGTTTTTCACTTACAGAGCACATACATGTAGCCTAATGTGTCTAAAACTAACACAGTTTATAAAACTACTGTAAGTCAACACCCCCCCAGACTCTCAAACCACTGTTTCATTAATGAAATCAACACTTTTTAGGGCAGACGCTACAATTCAGTCAATAAGTAGAAGCTGCAGTCACTTTCTGGCAAGTGCAGTATTACATGAGTTTTGCATTTAAAGGTATTTT
>NW_025740716.1:0-1459 GCF_021292245.1 Micropterus dolomieu
CATTCAATGTTGCTCGGATCTTGACATACCTGTTTACCGCTATTTCTGATGTTCTCATATGTTTCCAAGTCACTGTTGTCATTTTTTGGGTCATACACATCATACCACTCTGACCACTCACATCTATTCATTTTAGTATTACAGGGAGCAGGAGTAGTTGTTGAAGGAGTCGTAGATACTGTGACTGGTGTTGTTGTAGATTCTGTGGTTGTAGTTGGCACCTCAGTTGTAGTAGTAGATTCAGTTGGTGTTGTTGTAGGTTTAGTAGGTGGTGTTGTAGACATTGTGGATGTAGTTGGCACTTCAGTTGTAGCAGTAGATTCAGTTGGTGTTGTTGTAGTCTTTGGTGTTGTTGTAGTTGTGGCTTCAGTAGTAGTAGTAGGTTCAGTTGGTGTTGTAGATTTAGATGTTGTTGTGGTTGGAACTGGTGTTGTAGATTCTGTGGTTGTAGTTGGAACTTCAGTTGTAGTTGTAGGTACAGTATGTGGTGTTGTGGACATTGTGGTTGTAGTTGGCGCTTCAGTTGTAGTAGTAGGTTCAGTTGGTGTTGTTGTAGGTTTAGTAGGTGGTGTTGTAGACATTGTGGATGTAGTTGGCGCTTCAGTTGTAGCAGTAGATTCAGTTGGGGTTGTTGTAGGTTTAGTGTGTGTGTGTTGTTGTAGTTGTCGCTTCAGTTGTAGCAGTAGGTTTAGTTAGTGGCGTTGTCGATCTTGTGGTTGTAGTTGTCACTTCAGTTGTAGTAGTAGGTTCAGTTGGTGTTGTTGTAGGTTTAGTATGTGGTGTTGTAGACATTGTGGTTGAAGTTGGAACTTCAGTTGTTGTAGTAGGTTCAGTATGTGGTGTTGTAGACATTGTGGTTGTAGTTGGAACTTCAGTTGTAGTACTAAGTTTAGTAGTGACGGGAGTAGTTGTACATGGTTCATCTACCATTTTACAACATTGTACTCTGATCCTATAGTTAAAGCACTTCAGTGGAGGACTTATCTGGTCTTTTTGTTGACATGTTAAACCATTTTTCAGATCACAAGTAACAACTTGGCCAGTTTCACTCACAAAGTCATTGAAGTTTTTCCTAGTGTCAACTGTCGATCCACATTCAATGTTGCTCGGATCTTGACATACCTGTTTACCGCTATTTCTGATGTTCTCATATGTTTCCAAGTCACTGTTGTCATTTTTTGGGTCATACACATCATACCACTCTGACCACTCACATCTATTCATTTTAGTATTACAGGGAGCAGGAGTAGTTGTTGAAGGAGTCGTAGATACTGTGACTGGTGTTGTTGTAGATTCTGTGGTTGTAGTTGGCACCTCAGTTGTAGTAGTAGATTCAGTTGGTGTTGTTGTAGGTTTAGTAGGTGGTGTTGTAGACATTGTGGATGTAGTTGGCACTTCAGTTGTAGCAGTAGATTCAGTTGGTGTTGTTGTAGTCTTTGGTGTTGTTGTAGTTGTGGCT
>NW_025740717.1:0-1179 GCF_021292245.1 Micropterus dolomieu
CTGTGGGTGAATGTCGGCATGTACATGTGTTCAGGGCGGGACTCTCATCCTACATGTACAGTTTGGTCCAGATGTGAGCATGTACACTGAAGTTACAACAACTTCCTGTTTCATGGCGAATCATCGACGCCACGGACACGCCCATTGACGAAAACGCGCAAATAGCACAACTTTTCATCGTCAATGCCTTTAGAAGGCACAGCAGAAATTTGACGTCGATCCGACTAAATCCCTAGGAGGAGTTCGTTAAAGTACGAAGTGTGTAAATCATCCAAAAATGGCCGTAAAATTCAAAATGGCCGACTTCCTGTTGACTTTAGGCTATGGGTTCTTGAGGCTTTTTTGTGCGTCTTGATATGATACATGGATGATAAGATTATATTTTTTTAGGGCCCGAGCACGACCGTGCGAGGTCCCTATTGAATTTGCTAAAATTATTATTATTATTTTTTTTTTGGGCCCGAGCACGACCGTGCGAGGTCCCTATTGAATTTGCTCGGATTATCTTTAGGGCCCGAGCACGACCGTGCGAGGTCCCTATTGAATTTGCTCGGATTATTAAGGCCCGAGCACGACCGTGCGAGGTCCCTATTGAATTTGCTGGGATTATTTTTAGGGCCCGAGCACGACCGTGTGAGGTCCCTATTGAATTAGCTCGGATTATATATATATATATATTTTTTTTTTTCTTTTTTCATCAAAGTAGGCTCAACTGACATGGCCTAAACATTCTCGAAAACTCACCAAAATTTGCAAACATGTCAGAACCGGTGAAAAATTTCGTATTCTACAAGTTTCGCACATGGGCGTTGCAAAATGACTCGCTAGCGCCACCTAGAAAATTGGAAAAAATTAGCCCCTCGTTCACGTTCAACCTACATGTACGAAATTTTCTGGGGACATGTATCATGTCAAGACGCACAAAAAAGCCTCAAGAACCCATAGCCTAAAGTCAACAGGAAGTCGGCCATTTTGAATTTTACGGCCATTTTTGGATGATTTACATACTTCGTACTTTAACGAACTCCTCCTAGGGATTTAGTCGGATCGACGTCAAATTTCTGCTGTGCCTTCTAAAGGCATTGACGATGAAAAGTTGTGCTATTTGCGCGTTTTCGTCAATGGGCGTGTCCGTGGCGTCGATGATTCGCTATGAAACAGGAAGTTGTTGTAACTTCA
>NW_025740718.1:0-822 GCF_021292245.1 Micropterus dolomieu
GTTACTGAGGAGAAGTATGAATACACACATCTGTACTCTGCGTTACTGAGGAGAAGTATGAATACACACCATCTGTACTCTGCGTTACTGAGGAGAAGTATGAATACACACCATCTGTACTCTGCGTTACTGAGAAGAAGTATGAATACACACCATCTGTACTCAGCGTTACTGAGGAGAAGTATTAATACACACCATCTGTACTCTGCGTTACTGAGGAGAAGTATGAATACACACATCTGTACTCTGCGTTACTGAGGAGAAGTATGAATACACACATCTGTACTCTGCGTTACTGAGGAGAAGTATTAATACACACCATCTGTACTCAGCGTTACTGAGGACAAGTATTACTACACACATCTGTACTCTGCGTTACTGAGGAGAAGTATTAATACACACATCTGTACTCAGCGTTACTGAGGAGTAGTATTAATACACACATCTGTACTCAGCGTTAATGAGGAGTAGTATTAATACACACATCTGTACTCTGCGTTACTGAGGACAAGTATTAATACACACATCTGTACTCTGCGTTACTGAGGACAAGTATTAATACACACATCTGTACTCTGCGTTACTGAGGACAAGTATTACTACACACCATCTGTACTCTGCGTTACTGAGGACAAGTATTACTACACACCATCTGTACTCTGCGTTACTGAGGACAAGTATTACTACACACATCTGTACTCTGCGTTACTGAGGAGAAGTATGAATACACACATCTGTACTCTGCGTTACTGAGGAGAAGTATGAATACACACATCTGTACTCTGCGTTACTGAGGAGAAGTATTAATACACACCATCTGTA
>NW_025740719.1:0-2520 GCF_021292245.1 Micropterus dolomieu
TGAGTGGGGAAAATCTGTTAGAAACGTGAACAGGTTGATGATGCCCCGTGGACTTTGAATGCTTACGACTATTCCTCCTTCGGACAGTCACCCAGCCCACCTTTCCTGGCTGCACAGGGGATGCCGGAGGACGGCTACCAGAGGCTAACTCAGGCCGTTCCGCACCGACTACCGGGGACTGGCTAGCTACAGTAGCTAAAGACTGATCTACCAAGGTGCGGAGCCGGACTTCTAAATCACTGAGCCTCGCCTCCATGTCTATAAATAAACTACACTTATTACATGTACCATTACCGCTAAAGGAGGCAGAGGAGTAACTAAACATCTGACACACCGAGCAGGAGAAAGTAGGAGAGAGAGAGGGAGAAGGAGAAGCCATCGCTAGCTGCTAAGCTAAAGTCGCTAACGGCTAAGCTAAATTACTGTAGCGTCAGTTACCAAAACTTTAGAACAACTATGAGATTGAACAGCAGTCACTAAAAGATGGAAAGAACTGTGAGTGCTTAGGCAAAATTACTGTAAAGAATAAGTGTTTAGCGAACAGTTGGCCGCTGTAATCAAACAAATGTAACTGTTATTTAGCGAGAGCAACAACACGGTACCAACACACAAGCACCGGAAACGGAAATGAGTCGACACGCTTACCGCAATACGTCAGCAGGAGCCTGTTAACGTAGTGTTGTACAGCTGTTGAACAGAGGCTTAACCTTCGTTCCAACTATAGACTTGACTAAAAACCAAAAGAAACAATTAGAACTGGACATCCAAACCTATCACAGGAAAATAAAATTGGCAACTTATTTCAGACACACAAAAAAAGACACACCACTGCCATTTCGAGTTCTATTTATAGTTCCTGCCAAGAGAATTGACCCTTTAGATATGAGACTGACTGACTGATTTAAGATAATTGAGCGATTATTAACTAACTGATCACTAGTAATAATTGTATAATTATTCAAAACTACCTAGAGGTCCGGAGACTCTAGGATTATAACAACTCCGGTGGTGCCCTTAACGAGGAAATTTTGAATTTATGAATTTTAATTCATAATTGGGTATCAATTCTCATAAATCTATTAAAATACATAAATAATAAATTTAGGTCTACTACAGCGTTGTATAATCATAAATAAACCACCTGCATCCTCGATCCTTGAGTCTTGACCAGCAGGAGTGTCCAAATGCAGAGGAACTGGCTCACTGCTGACATGATAGACTGTTGACTCCAAAGCAGGGCAGGGCACTGTGGAAATAACAATAAAAAAAAAAAATATGCTGATGCTCAAATTTATATGTTCTCTTCAAAGTATAACTTGTATGCTTGTGAATGTCTTACAGCAGGGCCCATGGAAGTCCCACTCTGTGCTCAGGAAAGTTGCACACATACAACGACATAATATTTTACCAACCCAGGTGTCAGAACAGAGTCAATCACCAGTGGGACCAAAAGTTTTTCACATTCACTCTACTTTTCACTAGCATGTGGAGCAAAATGGTCGTTGTGTTGAGTGGACAAAACACAGCAGAGGTCTTGAATACCACAACACTACCAATAGTATTGGGGAAGTTTACTGTCTTGCACACTTTTCCAGAGTCAGAAATGAATACATCTCTTAGACCTTTTTATGTATTTGGTGTAGTCTGAAGCAATATTAGGCTATTTTGGCTCAATAACATAACATAATCATGATCTATGATCTATGATCATTTAATGTCTTTCTGCTGAAAAATAGATTGCATAAAGCTGACCTTTACCACCATCATCACTGACTCGCCCAGTCACTCACGCTGTTAGATTACTATTAGTTAGACGTTAGCCTGCACAATGCAGATAAACCCGTAGTGGTGCCAATTTTCAGGTGCACCAATGCACACCACCCCTGGTGCAAATTTAACTTTCCATGACGCAAATTACTATATAGTGAACTTGTTCCCCCCTCACCCTCTGCCCCTATGGCTAGTTTACATTGACATGACTGTGGGGGCCATTTTAGTAAAGTGAACTCATTGTCATGTTCAACAAACCAATTTGAAATGATTCGAGCTTTGTGACATGGTTATCCTGCTGGAAGTAGCCATCAGAGGATGGGTACATGGTGGCCATAAAGGGATTGACATGGTCAGAAAAAATGCTCAGGTAGGCCGTGGCATTTAAACGATGCCCAATTGGCACTAAGGGGCCTAAAGTGTGCCAAGAAAACATCCCCCACACCATTACACCACCACCACCAGCCTGCACTGTGGTAAAAAGGCATGATGGATCCATGTTCTCATTCTGTTTACGCCAAATTCCGACTCTACCATCTGAATGTCTCAACAGAAATCGAGACTCATCAGACCAGGCAACATTTTTCCAGTCTTCAACTGTCTAATTTTGGTGAGCTCTTGCAAATTGTAGCCTCTTTTTCCTATTTGTAGTGGAGATGAGTGGTACCCGATGGGGTCTTCTGCTGTTGTAGCCCATCCGCCTCAAGGTTGTGCGTGTTGTGGCTTCACAAATGCTTTGCTGCATACCTC
>NW_025740720.1:0-2489 GCF_021292245.1 Micropterus dolomieu
TACACCTGACAATGTGCCTACAAAATCCCTGACTGCCTTGAAGAGCTGATTTTTAAGGCAAAGGGTGGTCACACCAAATTCCCCATCTCCTGTTCACTCACTTTGCATTTTGTTATATTAAATGAAAGATTAATATAATCTGTTAACATGTGAAGTTTTGGAAGCATTCTGCCTAAAACGTTTGCACAGTACTGTATGTGCTGGGTCCATGTCCCTCATGTGTGTGCATGAGTATGTGGAACTTAATGGGGAGGACCAGGTGAGATCAGCGTTCACAAGCCCGCTGACCTGAAAACTGAAAGAACAGGACACAAGCCTGGGGGGGTCCTGTGCTCAGGAGAGGGGGGTGGGAGGTGAACAGCAGTCTCATGTCGCCCCCGTTCTGGCTGTCAGGTCTGCTCTAATGAAGTACCGCTGGTGGGAAATGACTTTGTGAGTGCATGTGAGAGACACAATAACACTCCCCATAGACTAAACTCCCTGGGTATGAATTACAGCCCTAAATACATGCCCAACAATAATTAAGGAACCTTGCAGACAATATCAGAGATCTTACTCACAAATGTAGTATAGGAACATCTGGAGAATATTTCTGACCAAGTGGTCGGAGGAGAAAATCATTTTAGGATGAGTTATCATTTGAATATTAATTATAGATCCTCCATGAGGCTTTGAGAGCATATTTAACCAGATTCCTTCTTTACTGATGATTGTGCAAAAGAAGCAAAACCAACCCAAAGAAACCCAGCAGAGGAACAGAGGTTTATCTCTCTGGGCTTTAAAGGCTAAAATATATGTCGGTCTGGTGTTGGTGTTGGTAACATACAGTGACATGAGAGGAGGAATAGGTTGAGGGAGGAGCAACACTGTCAGAGAAGAGCAGCACAGAAAAGGACTCCTACTGTCAGATGCATTCGATATGTAAACCAGACAGAACACAGATACTGTCTGGAAGATGGAGTCACTGCATTACTGTGTGATTGTTCCTTTGTTTCTGACCATACTAAAAGGTAGGTTAAAGCAGGAAGAAGAAAAACCTTCAAGGGATCTGTTTCCTAGAAACCACTGGAACAGGCAGGCAGAGTTTGATATCGTCATTAACAACATTTATCTCTTCCTTCAGGTGCCGTTTACTGAAGAGCAGCGCCACCAAGTGGACACTGACAACACAATCTAATGACAAGTTACTATATTACTCCTGTCAGCATTAAAACAGAAGGAAGTCCTTGTTTTACAAACACTGAAAAGGGTTAGGGTTAGATGTAAATGAGATGTAAATGTTGAGAGTTCCTCAACAGATGATGAAGAGGAAGGGCCAATGATGTGAAGGCCCAGATCCATCAGAGTATCAATGTTCTTCCTCTCTCTCCTCCCCTCTCACTGCAGACATGAACCACTGGCTGAGAAACATCCTGATTCTGACTCTCTGGCTAGGTAACTCTTTAAACCTACTGATTGTTCTCCTTTAATCAATCATCTTTATTGATCCATCTCTTCCTCTGCATGTTCTCTTCTTCCCCAGAGTGTAAAGGAGAAGACAGAGTGACCCAGCCAGCAGGAGATGTCATTGCTGCTGAAGGAGACACAGTTACACTTGACTGTACTTTTGAGACAAGTAGCACAGGTCCAACTTTGTTCTGGTACAAACAGGATGGAAACAACAGCCCCACATTCATACTGAACCGCGTTCAACAGGATGATGGGAAAACAAAGGAAGAGTTTAAAGAAAGATTTTCATCCACACTGGATTCCACCTCAAGATCAGTTCCTCTGAAGATCCAGAAGCTTCAGCTGACTGACTCTGCTGTGTACTACTGTGCTCTGCGGCCCACAGTGACAGGAAACACCAAAACTCTGTACAAAAACCTTTGGAGCAAAGACAACAGAATACTCCACAACGTCCACTAGGGGGAGTCACACACAGTGCACTGCAATAGTCCAGGTGTGAAAAGATAAAGGACATAGCTCATTTTATTTTGGTAATATTTCTAAGGTGGAACGTTTTAAATTGGTTGTCAGTGGACCAATAAACGGTTGCTGTTTGCTTACTAGGTGATCAGGGCCAAATATTATTATTTCTGTCTTGTTTGAGTTGAGCTGCAACAAACAACAAGTCATCCATTTCGCAATAACAAACAAGAACTCCATTACATTGACAGCTAATGTTATCTGGCTAAAAGGACAAGTAAACATGTGTATCATCAGCGTAGCAGTGATGAGAGACTGTTTTATAATAACTGATAATGTTTCCTAATGGAAGCATATAAAAGGAAAACAAAATGGGACCAAGAATAGATTCCTGAGCCACCCCACGCTTCAGCAGAGGGTAAGATGAAACATAAGTACCAATGGAGACAGGAAATTCAATTATTTGATCAATAGTGTTAAGTGAATTACTAAGGTTGAGCAACAATAAAACATGTGACTCCCCAGCATCGGCATCAGTAAATCGTATGTAACCATAATGAGGGCAGTTTCTGTAATGTGAA
>NW_025740721.1:0-1801 GCF_021292245.1 Micropterus dolomieu
ATTCCTTTAAAACCACTGTGTATTCTTTTAAAGCCACCGCTGTGTATTCCTTTAAAACTACCGCTGCGTATTCCTTTAAAACCGCTGTGTATTCCTTTAAAACCGCTGTGTATTCCTTTAAAACCACTGCGTGTTCTTTTAAAACCACTGTGTATTCCTTTAAAACCACTGTGTATTCTTTTAAATACCACTGTGTATTCCTTTAAAACCACTGTGTATTCCTTTAAAACCACTGTGTATTCCTTTAAAACCACTGTGTATTCCTTTAAAACCACTGCGTATTCCTTTAAAACCACTGTGTATTCCTTTAAAACCACTGTGTATTCTTTTAAAACCACTGTGTATTCCTTTAAAACCACTGCGTGTTCTTTTAAAACCACTGTGTATTCCTTTAAAACCACTGCGTATTCTTTTAAATCCACTGCTGTGTATTCCTTTAAAACCGCTGCTGTGTATTCCTTTAAAACCACTGTGTATTCCTTTAAAACCACTGCGTGTTCTTTTAAAACCGCTGTGTATTCCTTTAAAACCGCTGCTGTGTATTCCTTTAAAACCACTGTGTATTCTTTTAAAACCACTGTGTATTCCTTTAAAACCACTGCGTATTCCTTTAAAACCACTGCGTATTCTTTTAAATCCACTGCTGTGTATTCCTTTAAAACCGCTGCTGTGTATTCCTTTAAAACCACTGTGTATTCCTTTAAAACCACTGTGTATTCCTTTAAAACCACTGTGTATTCTTTTAAAACCACTGCGTATTCCTTTAAAACCACTGCGTGTTCTTTTAAAAGCACTGTGTATTCCTTTAAAACCGCTGCTGTGTATTCCTTTAAAACCACTGTGTATTCCTTTAAAACCACTGCGTATTCCTTTAAAACCACTGTGTATTCTTTTAAAACCACTGTGTATTCCTTTAAAACCACTGTGTATTCCTTTAAAACCGCTGTGTATTCCTTTAAAACCACTGTGTATTCCTTTAAAACCGCTGTGTATTCCTTTAAAACCACTGCATATTCTTTTAAATCCACCGCTGTGTATTCCTTTAAAACCACTGCGTATTCTTTTAAAGCCACCGCTGTGTATTCCTTTAAAACCACTGCGTATTCTTTTAAAGCCACCGCTGTGTATTCCTTTACAACCACTGCGTATTCTTTTAAATCCACCGCTGTGTATTCCTTTAACACCACTGTGTAGTCCTTTAAAACCACTGCGTATTCTTTTAAATCCACCGCTGTGTATTCCTTTAAAACCACTGCGTATTCTTTTAAAGCCACCGCTGTGTATTCCTTTAAAACCGCTGTGTATTCCTTTAAAACCACTGCGTATTCTTTTAAAACCACTGTGTATTCCTTTAAAACCACTGCGTATTCTTTTAAATCCACTGCTGTGTATTCCTTTAAAACCACTGCGTATTCTTTTAAATCCACTGCTGTGTATTCCTTTAAAACCACTGCGTATTCTTTTAAATCCACCGCTGTGTATTCCTTTAACACCACTGTGTAGTCCTTTAAAACCACTGCGTATTCTTTTAAATCCACTGCTGTGTATTCCTTTAAAACCACTGTGTAGTCCTTTAAAACCACTGCGTATTCTTTTAAATCCACCGCTGTGTATTCCTTTAACACCACTGTGTAGTCCTTTAAAACCACTGCGTATTCTTTTAAATCCACTGCTGTGTATTCCTTTAAAACCACTGCGTATTCTTTTAAATCCACTGCTGTGTATTCCTTTAAAACCACTGTGTAGTCCTTTAAAACCACTGCGTATTCTTTTAAATCCACCGCTGTGTATTCCTTTAAAA
>NW_025740722.1:0-1540 GCF_021292245.1 Micropterus dolomieu
CAGTGAACTCTTTTAAGTCCCTTCTTAAAACATACTTTTATAGGAGAGCTTTTCCCGATCTTATTTGACTTTATTTTATCCCTTTTATTTTATTGTATTTTACTAATTTTATATTAAATTTTCATGCTCTTATCTTTTTTTTGTATTATTCTTTACACTTGTTAAAGCACTTTGTAACTTGTTTTTGAAAAGTGCTCTACAAATAAGGATTATTATTATTATTATTATTATTATTTCTCAGCATCATGTCAGGCAAAGCAGTTTGATTAGAAAGCACATTTCATACACAGGTCGAGTCTGTACAGAGAAGGGAAAACAACACACTTGGACATTAAAGTCCACCTGCTAGTACAGCTGAGTGTGTGTATATATAAAAGTGTTCTCTGGTTATGCTGTGCTGATAAATGTTGGGAACTCACTGGCTGATGAGCAGCAGGTCAATTTCAGCCGGGTCGATCAGGTCGATGTACGGCAGAGCGTCCATCCCGTCCAGACCAGGATGGATCCCGCAGTCCAGCTGAACCACAACACACACACGTTTTTACACACTGAGGTGACTGAAAGCTGAATACCGTGCAGCTGATGGGATTAAAAACAGACCAGAATCTTTGGTCCCTTGAACTCCAGGATGATGCAGGACCGTCCCACCTCCTGTCCTGCTCCTCTGGACACAAACACACAGAGACAGCATCACTTTCATGTCTAACTGCGTCCAGATGTTTCAGGTTTCAGCCTTAAAGACAAAACTCTTCCCCCGTTAACAAACTAAACTCAGCTATCAAACCCAGCAGAACCAATAATAACAGAAGGACCAGCTGATGCATATCTGCCCCCAGAGGAACATCAAGCAGAACTCCATTCAAAAATTAAGCACTTTTAAAACACTTTGTCAGCAAAGGCCAAAACAAGTTATTTAATTTAATTAATCAGTTAAATTATTAACTCAGAATTTCTAGAATCCACCAATAAGCATCTGATTTTAATGAATGTTGTTGAAGTTAACGTCAAGTCTCGCGGTTAGATTTCCACGTTGAAAACCTTCTTAAATAAATAATGTTTAGTACATTTGGTCTGCGCCGAAATGAAGCCTTGCCTCTAATGAATAGTTAAGTTTAAATAGCAAGTTTAAAAAAGCTTTGGCCTTTGTTGATAAAAGGAAGATCTACTAAATTGGTGTTTTTCTGAATGGAGTTTGGTGAGAGAGCAGCAGCCACGGAGGCTAAACCAGGTAAACGTTGTGTTTGAACTCACAGCGGGCGGATGAGCAGTTGGTCACTTTCCTCCGCAGGAACCGTGGCGTCACATTTACGTTTAGACGCCATGTTTACCTGAATAAACTCACAAATCTTCCACAAATACTAAATTAACTCAGAACTTCAGCTATTCCGCGCGTTGCCACAACTTTAACTCACTTCCGGCTCCTGCTGAAATACCTCCGTGTGGTACAACTGCTGGTAACTTTGGTTCCACCTTTGGGAGTGTGTTTTTCTTCTTCTTTTATGGCAGATTGCAGCCATGACTTTTAAAGGTGCATACGCCA
>NW_025740723.1:0-1565 GCF_021292245.1 Micropterus dolomieu
CATGCTACAGTACACACAGTACATGCTACAGTACACACAGTACACACAGTACATGCTACAGTACACACAGTACATGCTACAGTACACACAGTACACACAGTACATGCTACAGTACACACAGTACATGCTACAGTACACACAGTACATGCTACAGTACACACAGTACATGCTACAGTACACACAGTACACACAGTACATGCTACAGTACACAGTACACACAGTACATGCTACAGTACACAGTACACACAGTACATGCTACAGTACACGCTACAGTACACACAGTACACACTACAGTACATCACAGTACACACAGTACATGCTACAGTACACACAGTACATGCTACAGTACATGCTACAGTACACACAGTACATGCTACAGTACACACAGTACACACAGTACACACAGTACACGCTACAGTACACACAGTACACACAGTACATGCTACAGTACACACAGTACATGCTACAGTACATGCTACAGTACACACAGTACATGCTACAGTACACGCTACAGTACACACAGTACATGCTACAGTACACGCTTTCAGATAGTACCCAGAGGTTTTCAGATAGTACCCAGAGGTTTTCAGATAGTACCCAGAGGTTTTCTGATAGTACCCAAAGGTTTTCTGATAGTACCTAGAGGTTGTACAGTACACACAGTACACACAGTACACACAGTACATGCTACAGTACACACAGTACATGCTACAGTACACACAGTACATGCTACAGTACACACAGTACATGCTACAGTACATGCTACAGTACACACAGTACATGCTACAGTACATGCTACAGTACACACAGTACATGCTACAGTACACACAGTACACACAGTACATGCTACAGTACACACAGTACATGCTACAGTACACACAGTACATGCTACAGTACATGCTACAGTACACACAGTACATGCTACAGTACACGCTTTCAGATAGTACCCAGAGGTTTTCAGATAGTACCCAGAGGTTTTCAGATAGTACCCAGAGGTTTTCAGATAGTACCCAGAGGTTTTCTGATAGTACCCAAAGGTTTTCTGATAGTACCTAGAGGTTGTACAGTACACACAGTACACACAGTACACACAGTACATGCTACAGTACACACAGTACATGCTACAGTACATGCTACAGTACACACAGTACATGCTACAGTACACACAGTACACACAGTACATGCTACAGTACACACAGTACATGCTACAGTACACACAGTACATGCTACAGTACATGCTACAGTACATGCTACAGTACACACAGTACATGCTACAGTACACACAGTACATGCTACAGTACACACAGTACACGCTACAGTACATGCTACAGTACACACAGTACATGCTACAGTACACACAGTACACACAGTACATGCTACAGTACACACAGTACATGCTACAGTACATACAGTACATGCTACAGTACACACAGTACATGCTACAGTACATGCTACAGTACACACAGTACATGCTACAGTACACACAGTACACGCTACAGTACATGCTACAGTACACACAGTACATGCTACAGTACACACAGTACATGCTACAGTACACACAGTAC
>NW_025740724.1:0-1459 GCF_021292245.1 Micropterus dolomieu
TGGTAATTTGTATTTTTAGGCTAAATTATTTTTAGCCTAATAATGTGTCCAAACCAAAATGTAATTCTGCCTTTAGACAGTCACAGGCTGTTTAGTGACATGTACTGTATGAACTGTGACCCAGAATAGCGTCAGTTTTTCTGCCACAGAAAACATTTGTTGCATTGCAGATATGGAGCTTCAGTGTCCTGAGATTTCAGTGTGATGTGTGGACGTTGATGTTTGATATATTGTGAATTTGGTTTGTGTCTCTACATCAGTGGAGCTGACTCTGCTGCTGTTGTGGTTTTAATGGTCTGACTGGGCTTCTTCACTGGAACTGTTCTCTTCATCTGAGGAAACTTTCAGCTTGTTGAGGAGGACTGTTTGAACTTCAGGAGGAAAACTGGTGGAGACGCAATGAGCATCACAAATCGTGTGTGTTTGTCCTCAGTGAACTGTATCAGTCTCTGCAGTAGCTTCCAGCTGCAGCAGTCAGTTCAGTTTCTGTTCAGTCTGACTGAGGGAGGTTTTTGTACGACGCTTTTTCACTGTGTGAACACAGCTTGACTGTTGATATTATGTTCACTCTGACAGTAGTAAACTGCTGCATCTTCAGCCTGAACTCCACTGATGGTCAGAGTGAAATCAGAGTTTGATCCACTGCCAGTAAAACGAGCTGGAATCCCAGATTGTCGCTCATCAGCCCTGGAAATTAGCAGTTTAGGAGTTTCTCCATCTCTCTTTTGGTACCAGTGCAAGTAGTGTTTACCACTGGAAGAACCTACATGCACTTTTGGACTGACCCTACAGCTGATGGAGACGGAGGCTCCCAGAGCAGAGCTCACTGCTCCAGGCTGAGTCACTGTGATCTGGCCTCTGGACTCTGAGGATACAGAGACAAACACATAAAGCAGCGTCATGGTTTTGTGGGCTTCATTTCAGAGGGACGGATGTTCATAGAGGAGAGGAGTTTGATTCTCTGGACTTTACCTGTGAAGAAGCAGCAGAGGAGAGTCCAGATGAGGACGGAGACCAAAGTCATGTTTTTGATGAGGAGGATTTCTGTGGCTTCTGTTGTCATGAAGGACAGCTGTCAGTCATCCAGTGTTCAACTCTCAGGACTATAAAGTCTCCCAGAGCACTGGAGCATGGTGCTGCTGATGCAAAGTGGCTCTCTATGGAAATGCTCTGACTGACTCCAACAGGGACTTGGATTACTCTGATGATGCTGCTTCTCAATGGATCAATACGTTTACCAGAGGATTGATTAGGAATGTGTCAGTGATCATTTTTATGGACATTTGCTTTGATGACTGCAGAAAGATTTTCTTTTACAACATCTTCTGTCTGCTTTCATTTCATTCTAGAGGGATCAATTTGACTTTCACACCAATGGAACAATATATACGTAAAAATGGGATTCATTCTGAACAACTGTGTCACTGTTTGATAAATATAACATGAAATAGTTCATTCT
>NW_025740725.1:0-770 GCF_021292245.1 Micropterus dolomieu
TATACACACACAGTAACACACACACTGGTATACACACAAACAGTAATACACACAAACAGTAATACACACACTGATATACACACACAGTAATACACACACTGGTATACACACACAGTAACACACACACACTGGTATACACACAAACAGTAATACACACAAACAGTAATACACACACTGGTATACACACACAGTAACACACACACACTGGTATACACACAAACAGTAATACACACAAACAGTAACACACACACTGATATACACACACACAGTAATACACACAAACAGTAATACACACACTGATATACACACACAGTAATACACACACTGGTATACACACACAGTAACACACACACTGGTATACACACAAACAGTAATACACACAAACAGTAATACACACACTGATATACACACACACAGTAATACACACACAGTAATACACACACTGATATACACACACACACAGTAATACACACACTGATATACACGCACAGTAACACACACACTGATATACACACACACAGTAATACACACACAGTAATACACACACTGATATACACACACAAACAGTAATACACACACTGATATACACACACTGGTATACACACAAACAGTAATACACACACTGATATACACGCACAGTAACACACACACTGATATACACACAAACAGTAACACACACACAGTACACTCACTACTTTACACTGGAGCAAAGTTTCAAAATAAAGGGAACACTAAAATAACACCACCTAGATCTGAATGAATGAAATAAT
>NW_025740725.1:790-1175 GCF_021292245.1 Micropterus dolomieu
ACACACACTGATATACACGCACAGTAACACACACACTGATATACACACAAACAGTAACACACACACAGTACACTCACTACTTTACACTGGAGCAAAGTTTCAAAATAAAGGGAACACTAAAATAACACCTCCTAGATCTGAATGAATGAAATAATCTCATTAAATACTCCTTTCTTTACATAGTTGAATGTGCTGACAACAGAATCACACAAAAATATCAATGGAAATCAAATTTATCAACCCATGGAGGTCTGGATTTGGAGTCACACTCAAAATCAAAGTGGAAAACACTACAGGCCGATCCAACTTTGATGTAATGTCCTTAAAACAAGTCAAAATGAGGCTCAGTAGCGTGTGTGGCCTCCACGTGCCTGTATGACCTCCC
>NW_025740726.1:0-1200 GCF_021292245.1 Micropterus dolomieu
GAGAGGGAGGAGAGGAGGGAGGAGAGGGAGAGGAGGGAGAGGGAGAGGAGGGAGGAGGAGAGGGAGAGGGAGAGGGAAAGGGAGGAGAGGGAGAGAGGAGAGGGTAAGAGGAGAAGGATGAGAGAGAGGAGGAGGAGAGAGGAGGAGAGAGAGGAGGAGGAGGAGGAGGAGGAGGAGGAGGAGGTAAAGAGGAGAGGGTAAGAGGAGAAGGATGAGAGAGAGGAGGAGGAGAGAGGAGGAGAGAGAGGAGGAGGAGGAGGAGGAGGAGGAGGAGGAGGAGGAGGTAAAGAGAATAAGAGGAGCTGTGTTTCAGAGAACTGGAAGGCTCGGAACAGAAAACATGACGTAAACGGACTGAAGTGAAAATGCAGAGATGAGATGATGGATTCACTATTTTACTTTCTGGTCCGATGGTTCTGATCCTGGTTCTGGTCCTGATCCTGGTCTGCACTAAAATGATGTCACTCTGCCCTCTGCTGGAGAAACACTGCACTACATCACCACTGAGTCTGAAGCCCCTCAGGTCCAGGAGCTCAGGCCCCTCAGGTCCAGGAGATCAGGCCCCTCAGGTCCAGGAGATCAGGACCAGGAGCTCAGGCCCCTCAGGTCCAGGAGCTCAGGCCCCTCAGGTCCAGGAGCTCAGGACCATCAGGACCAGGAGCTCAGGCCCCTCAGGCCCCTCAGGTCCAGGAGATCAGGACCATCAGGACCAGGAGCTCAGGCCCCTCAGGACCAGGAGCTCAGGCCCCTCAGGTCCCTCAGCTTCACGTCGTCACAGATGATCAGTACCTCTGAAGAGAAGCTGTGGCCCACATACACATCAGGATTTTAACTTCCTGTATTGCAGCAGTGTGACTGCAGCTCAGCAGAGGACGCCAACATTAGCCAAGGCTTTTTTATCGTCTACAATATTCCCCAAAAATGAATAAAATATAAGTCAAATATCCCCCTAAAAAATGCTAAAATATATTTGCACAAATATGCAAAACTATTCCCCAAAAAATGTTGTAATTGTAAAATATTCCCTAAAAATTACTAAATATGCAGAAAATGAGTGAAATATCCCCCTAAAATATGCTCATAACATATTTGTAAACATGCACCACAGTCACTACATTTACTGGTTTAATTGTGCTGCACCAGAGTTCATTCATTACGATCAGCTCCATGTAATAATCTGCACTGTGTGTCTGCGGCCAG
>NW_025740727.1:0-3379 GCF_021292245.1 Micropterus dolomieu
GGTCTGTGCATTCCTCACTGCATTGGACCGCATACACTAGATTGCTTTTCTTGTGTTTGGGTGTGCGGTCTTTGGGGTGGACCAGCATCTGTCTTAGTGTGTTCTTGGGTTTAAAAAACACAGGGATGTTGTGTTTGTTGAAAATCCTCCTGAGTTTCTCTGATACTCCAGACACATATGGAATCACAATGTTGTTGCGTTTGACCTTCTTTTCCTCCCCTGTAGTTTTGTTCTTCTTGGATCTTGTGGCTGTTTTCACAAAGGTCCATTTAGGGTCTCCACAGGCTGTAAGTGCCCCCTTCAGGTGGTTCTGTTCCTTCTCTCTGGCTTGGGCGCTTGTTGGTATGTTTTCCGCTCTGTGATGCAGTGTTCTTACGACTCCTAGCTTGTGCTCCAGTGGGTGGTGTGAATCGAAGAGTAGGTATTGGTCTGTGTGTGTGGGTTTTCTGTAAACACCAGTCTGCAGGCTCCTGTCCTCTTCAATGTGCACAGCGCAGTCCAGGAAGGCCAAACTGTTGTTGTGAACATCTTCTCGTGTGAAACGGTATGTTATTTTAAGCATACAATTGATATGGGTTGATCAGAAATTGTTATATTTATTGCTGATTAGAAAACTATTTACATGACAGCATTGAGCTTCAGATCAATGGTTTTGATCAGGATGACAAACTATATACAGAAGAAGTTTTGCAACAATGAATACAACACATGCGGTTGCAATTATGAAGTAAACTGTAATGAACAAGAGTTTTCATACTCAACATAACTTTCTTTTTTTAACGATTATTTTTTTTATGATCAGTGTGATGTATTTATTTTTTTTGGTTCTTTTTAATTTTTTTTTATTTCCACACCAGAGGCCTGTACCACGAAGCAGGATTTAAGTTTATCCAGGTAACTTCGGGTTAACCCTGGGTTTTCATTACCACCAGTGGTTCACTTCTTACCGGGGTAGATCGCCATGGTAATTTATGCTGAAGGCTAATCTGCTCCGGAGCAGATTATGTTCCAGAAAAGAGATTAACTCTGAAAACGCCTCCTACTGACCAATCAGCTCTCTTGGAAAATGACATCACCATCTGTAGGACTGTTTTAGCCAATAGGCTGCTTTATGTTTGCAGCGGTGATGTGAAGAAACTCTTGACTATAACGATCCTACAGAGACTGATTAAAAGCCTTAGGCTAATGTTGCCTACAGGTTTTTACAGTACAGCAGGATCAGCCTACTTACTGCCTTTAAATGTGTTTAATATTTTTTTATTTGCTCCCAAATCCGTTTCACACGCCCTGATGCAGCCGTTAAAATAAATGGGTTTTATTTTTCTTATGAGGCTGAATATAATGAGCAGTTTGGTAGGGATATTGAAATACTGAATTTTAATATGAACGTCGGCTATCTATTTAGGTTAGTATAGCTTTCTAAGGCCTGCTGTGAGTTTTCAGCAGTCTAAATGTTCAGATTCAGTCTTTCAAACATTATTTGAGCACAGTTTATGGCATGAATGGAGTTTTCGTTTCATTGCTTTATGAAGTTAATTTAGAACAATGTTTGGAGACTTTTGAGTGTGTTAAATAAATTAATCTAATTTTTGAAGTAGCGACAAGTTTTTTTTAAAAGAGAATGTGGAGACGCCGACACACAGCCGAGCTGAATGAATAAGGCTGATATTTTCATACAGCTCATGAGAACACTTTTTATCAACGCATTATTATAATGCTGAAAATGGCACACACACCGACTGTGCATGCACACACACTGAAAACACATTGACAAAGTACACATACACACTGAAAATATTCACACCACACAAACACACGGAGTAGGATACAGGCTACTTGTCTGTGTTTGTATCTAAGTGTGTGCATGTGAAGTCATTTCAGTTCCTGTTTCATTGTAACAGGAAGTCACTGATGCAGCTAGCTACATATTCATGGTCAAAATACATGTAGAATGTGTATAATAAGCTCAGCAGATCATTGCATATTGTAGATCATAAAGTGAAATATTGTAGGTTTCATGTGAATACAGAGATGAAGTTTATAAAATAGAGCAAAAATTAAATGTGACATACAATAAATATCCCTCCCTGTAGGTTTAGGGATGCTGAACTAAATATATAAATATAATAAATGAGTAACTGTTCATTTAATTGCTTAGATAAACAATCTCTCTGAACAAGGAATACCACTCACACTGAAATCCATGTTTCATCATGTTAGCTATGCTTTTATTTTTAAAGTTAAGACAGGAATCTAAGGCTTCCTGTTACACTACAACAGCTTCCGGGTGCACTAAAAATAATTTTACACGCACACACACTGTATTTCAGTGTATGTGTGTGTAGGGGAGGGGCGCTGTGACCAGCCTATCACACTACAGCTACCCAATGAGGATTTTTATTCAATCCCAGCACAGATATTGACTCATATTACACGTATAATACTCGTACTCGGTCTTAGTGTTAAGACTGAGTTTGTCCAAACCCTAGCGGCTACTTTTGATTGTTTTTCCACGTGGATTTCTCCATGGAAGTTTTGCTCACATTAGTTTAAAGAAATCAAACTTCAGAGCAGCACAGCGTGACGTGATTTCACTGCAGCAGTGGGTTGTTGCTTCTTCTCTAAGTGTTGTAGTAAAACCAACAGAAGACCCCTAGTGCTTGTGAAGATTAAAATTCCCCAGCATTATGTAAAAGCTGTTTTTTCCTCAAACTATTCAATTCAATTTTATTTATATAGCGCCAAATCACAACAGTTTTCTCACAACGCTTTTCATAAAAGAGCAAGTCTAGATCATAATCTATGATGCTACTTACAGAAACCCAACAATTCCCACCAAGAGCAAGCACTAGGCGACAGAGGCAAGGAAAAACTTCCTTTAAGAGGCAGAAACCTCGAGCAGAACCATGGCTCAGGGTGGGCGGCCATCTGCCTCGACCGGTTGGGTGTGTGTGTGTGTGTGTGTGAGAGAGAGAGAGAGAGAGAGAGAGAGAGAGAGAGGGGGAGAGAGAGGGGAGGGAGGCAGCCTACACAATATCCACACAGAGGTACAGACAGTAAAGGTGATGTTGCTGTAGACTAAATGAAAAATGGTACAGATATTTAAAGTAGTGTTAATGATAACAATCGTAGTGTTAATGATTATAATAACAATAGGACTAGTAACAATAGTCGTTGCAGCAGAGGGTGTCGAGCAGGAACACGGGGGCAGCAGGTGACCCGCAACCACAGATCCAGACTCCACAGCTCCAGAGCCAGAAACACCTGCAGGAAGTGATATCAGGAGAGAGGAGAGGGACGAGAAAGCACAAGACTAACAGAAAGGGGAGAAGTTGTGTTAGTAACATGCAATAATGGGATGAGGTTGCATACAGACTGT
>NW_025740728.1:0-6294 GCF_021292245.1 Micropterus dolomieu
AAAAGTCCATGAAGACTCTTCAGCTGATCCAGAATGCTGCAGCTCGTGTTCTGACAGGAACCAGGAAAAGAGATCACATTTCTCCTGTTTTAGCTTCTTTGCATTGGCTTCCAGTAAAATCCAGAATAGAATTTAAAATCATTCTTCGTACCTACAAAGCTCTTAATGGTCAGGCACCATCTTATCTTAAAGAGCTCATAGTACCTTACTACCCCACCAGAGCACTGCGCTCCCAGAATGCTGGGTTACTTGTGGTTCCTAGAGTCTCCAAAAGTAGACTAGGAGCCAGAGCGTTCAGCTATCAAGCTCCTCTCCTGTGGAACCAGGTTCCAGTTTGGGTTCAGGAGGCAGACACCATCTCCACATTTAAGAGTAGGCTTAAGACTTTCCTCTTTGATAAAGCTTATAGTTAGGGCTGGCTCAGGTGAGTCCTGAACCATCCCTTAGTTATGCTGCTATAGGCCTAGACTGCCGGGGGATTTCCTATGATGCACTGAGCTCCTCTCTCCTCTACTTTCTCTCCTGCAACCTCATCCCATTATTGCATGTTACTAACACAACTTCTCCCTCTTCTGGTAGTCTTGTGCTTTCTCGTCCCTCTCCTCTCTCCTCCTTTCACTTCCTGCAGGTTTTCTGGCTCTGGAGCTGTGGAGTCTGGATCTGTGGCTGCGGGTCACCTACTGCCCTCGTGTTTCTGCTCGACACCCTCTGCTACAACGACTATTGTTACTAGTCCTATAGTTATTATTGTTATTATAATCATTAACATTACGACTGTTACCATTAACACTACTATAAATATCTGTACCATTTTTCATTTAGTCTATAGCAACATCACCTTTACTGTCTGTACCTCTGTGTGTGTATATTATGTAGGCTGCCTCCCTCCCCTCTCTCTCCTTCCATCCCTCCCTCTCTCTCTCTCTCTCTCTCTCTCTCGCTCTCTCTCTCCCTCTCTCTCTCTCTCTCTCCTTCACCCCCAACCAGTCGAGAGGCAGATGGCCGCCCACCCTGAGCCATGGTTCTGCTCGAGGTTTCTGCCTCTTAAAAGGAAGTTTTTCCTTGCCTCTGTCGCCTAGTGCTTGCTCTTGGTGGGAACTGTTGGGTTTCTGTAAATAGCATCATAGAGTACAGTCTAGACCAGCTCTTTTATGAAAAGCGCTGTGAGATAACTGTTGTTGTGATTTGGCGCTGTATAAATAAAATTGAACTGAATTGAAAATTGAATTAAACATTCGGATAAAGACAATTAAAACGAGGCTAAACAATATGGAAAAAGGTTATAATGGTTATATAATGGTTAATGGTTATATCCCCGGACAGGGGCTGGGTGGTTGGGGGACGGCGGACTTTTATTGGCGGGTGCACGGTGACCTGTGCGGCGCGTTTGCTGCTGGTGTTTCTCTCCGCTGGCTATTGCTGTCGTGTTGTTCCGTTTGCTCTCTCTCGTTTGCCCGACCTCGCACGCGGGATTCGCGGGGGGCTGCTGGGCATTGGGTGCCGCCGTGCTCGCGCAGTGTGCGCGTTGGGCTCGTCACTTGTGCATTGGTGTTGATGATTGCGTGGCATTTGGGCATTTTGGTTGTTCGCTGCGCGGCGGTGGGATGCTGGGTGGGGGGGCACTGGTCTGTGTTGTGTGCGTGCCGCGGTCGGTCCGGGCGCTGCTCTTCCGCGGGTTACGCTTTTTGCGTTCCGTCGGCATTATGTTGTCAACTGGCATTTGGGACGGGGTCTTCCGCGTTTGCATCGCGGTGCATCTGGGAGTCTTTGTTTTTTTTTGATTGATTTATTCTTTTTCTTTCTTCCACCCCTATTGGCTACTGGTGTTCTTGCCTGTCTGTTGCTGGGGTAGGTGTGGCACAGTCGTGGCATCCCACTCTCACTAACAACTACATTCTTTAACAGGCTTATGGGCACACACATGTACACACACACACACATACAGACACATTCACCCACACGCACACAGACACAATCAGTCTCAAACATAGACACAAACAAATTTAGGTTGTCCCTGGTAGAATTATTCCTGATGATTTTCTTTCAGTTACTTATTTAAATTAATTATTATTCCAGCTCTCGTGGCTGTGCTGTGTTGCTTATTTAGTGTGTGTGACTGTTTCTTGTTTTCATTTTTCTCTTAGTTGTCTTAATATGTCAGCTGTTCATTGCTGCTGTTCAGCTGGTTGTCTTTTACTATTATTATTATTTTTATTGTTTGTTTTTGTTTGTGTTTGTTTGTTGTGTTTTTCTCCTCCCCACGCCCTCCTGTCTGTTCTATTGCAGGTTTCGTTGCTTTCTGCAATTGGTGTTTCCCACTGCTTTTCCCTGTTGTCCCCACCTTCCATCCCCCTTCTCTTACAGGTCTTGTCCTTTCTCTGTGCTGTCTGTTTGTGCCCTTCCATCCCCCTGTCCGGCCCGGTGACAAATCAATACATAATTAAACAAATAATAAAACAGACAAAGGAGTATTTTAATACTCTCTTGTTAAAGTAAAATCTGTCTGGCACAATATGGTATCCAGGTCATTATACTCTATACCAGGCTGCTGAGCAGGACAGGTTTAAAAAAAAAAAAAATGGTTATATAAACGTAACAAAGCTTAACTACATGTCCTCAGTATACTTGCTGGTTACCGGTTTTAACTCGAGACGATTTAGATGTAAGCGTGGCAGCAAAATTTCGTTTATGCAATTACATGGTGATAGGTACTTAGCGATCACTGTCAGTGTAAGCTGAGTTTTAAACACTTGTGTGTTATACCTTTCCTGTCCCCTTGGTGGCGCTCGGGTCACACGAGAAAACAGTAGACATTCCACTGTGAGATTTACCACTTTAACTGAGAGGCTGGTGATACACACAGGCGTATCAATGGATGTTTTAGTAGGAAAGTGTATATGAAACATTTAACTAAAGCATTAGTTAATACTGAACAGACAGTGATTACTAAGGAGTAACAGGGATGAATTAAGACAAAACAGAAAGAGGTTAGGGAACTCTTCAAGATTACTTTCTTATGGGTCTGCTACTTTTCAAACATCACTAAAAGGATAACAACGGGGTCATTACTTACTAAACTCAGAGGCAAACGCCACTGCACACTTAGCAAGGTTATTATTTAAACAGAACAAACAATAATCCTTGCTTGGTTCGAGAAACAGGGGTTGTTATGGTCTCTTTTCTTTGCATTCCTGGCTTAACACATTAGCATTTAACGAACGAAATGGTGGTTTATGGCTCAGCCATTCTGTGGAGAGAAAAGAGTCAGGTTGAGGCCGGAGGTGACCTGCGGGAGGGAGAAAGGGGTCAGTTGGCCCCTTTTGCTGTCCTGTTGACTGTCTCTAGTGACACCTTTACGGTTAGGGAGGTTCACTAAGGCTCTTTGAATACACAATCCTTAAGCAATGTCTGATTGAGTCTCTGCCAGTCCTTACCAAACACCAGGCGATGTCTCTGGTTTTTGCATGTGAAAAGGTCAACTCTCGGGGAGGAAAACTTCCCTCCCTCTTGAAGTGCGTCTGCTTGAGTTTACAACAGTCCCCTTTCGAGCCGGTATTTGCTCTGATAGGGAACACCGGGTCGAAGATGAGTGAGTGGCAGGTGCTGGTCAGGTGCTGGTCAGGTGCTGGTCCGGTGTTGGTCAGATGCTGGTGAGAGGCTGGTGAGATGCTGGTGAGGTAGAAGGGATCAAGCAGGGGAGAACAGGTGGCAAAACACAACAACATCTGGGATCAGGTTGGTGTCCTTCTAGAGTTGCTAAGTTTTGAGTGGCTCTATTAGTATACTAATTCTAGAATAGCAGGGGCCATTATGGTTTCTAGTCTGCTGTATTCGCGGTCCTCCTCCACCATTTCTAAATCTACAGCTTGTCTTCGTTTAGAGGCCTTGTTACCTACTAGGGCAGCCACTCCCCGGGTGCATTTGTCTAGTTTGCCTTGCAGAGCCTGGGTACGCTTGATATAAAATAAGGCCAATCCAAAAATGAACAAGTAACCTAGAATGATGGTAGTGGCTAAGATTGAGTCAGGCCCGGACCATGAGTGGGCTAGGGGTTGACTAAGGGTGTAATTTGTGGTGGCAATCTCACGGAGCATGTGATCAATAGGGGTCACATCAATTGTCTGGGCTCCTTTGTATTGTATCTGAGTGATAGTGTCAGGGTTCAACTCTGGTCAGGTACAACAATCTCGCTCTCATACTGCTCTGGGTTCAAATGATAGAGGGCTACCTCTTCTATGTGTAGAATGGCATTCTCTGGTACGTCTACCCACATGGTTTGGTCGGGTAGTTGGATGCGAGTGGCGGTGTCATGCAGGTCGTAGATCAGGGTGGCAGTTCTAGCGGAGGTGTTGACTAGCCAGCGGTTCCCAATTATTTCGGCCTGTGTCTTAGTGACTTGGGCCTGGGGTGTGAGCATTGTGGGGCATCGGGCGTGTTCCGCCATGGGTTTGATGCCACAGATCCCATCCGTGTTGTCGCGAAGGAACGGCTTTCTGGGACACAGATAGTGGATTTCTCTGCTGAGGGTGCACATGTGTGAATTTGGAGCCAGGTGTAGTTCAGGGTCGCTGTCATGGTAGGCAACGACAGCAGGTGTCTCCACTTTAACGTGTGTACTACCTTGCCAGAGCCCCACGTTTACCACATCCTTGAGTCTATAGATGTTTTCCGAGTTTATTATGGGAAGATTGACGAGGAAGGCTACTTCCCTTTCTTCCGGGTCAACGTGGATGGGCACGGCACTACCTAGCGTGTAAGCCAAGTGTGTTTGGAGTGGGGTAATGGTGTCTCTAGTGCCGGCCGCTAGTAGGTCCTGCACTAGAGAGACAGGCACTAAGTAAGGTGGGATCTTTCCCATGGCCAATTGATCCACGGAGGAGCTAGTCTCTAGCAACATGTCTGCCATCAGCATGCTGACCAATAGTGTGTGGGCATAATCTGCCCTGACTGCCAGGACAAGATCAATTACTGCTAGCAGGGTCCTGTTTAGAGCTTCACTGTGGGTGTTAACGACTAGAATGGTGTCCTTTAGGGTCTTCCCTAGAGTTTCTACTCGCCGCTGCTGGTAGTAAACTTGCTCCCTGATCTCTGGGAGTTCAGACTCTAGTTCGCTGATGTGGCTCCTGACTGTGTTTAGACTAACGGCGTTGACTGAGGAAAGTCCTATACTGAAAAGGGTTCCAACGGTGGCAGCTGCGGTAAGCAGCCCTCCAATGAACCGCTTGGATCGGTGATTGTACCTCCCTAGTTCTGATTGGGTTAGGGTGAACTTTTGCAGTTGCCGCAACACGTGTGATATATCTGCTTCTGCGTGTTCTGCGACCACTCTGGTCCAGCGGCTGGTGTAGAAGGAGGCCTCTTTGGCAGAGGTTGGAAGGTTTTTCTTACATACCTCCTTAGGGCTCAGTTTTACAAACACTTTAAGTACAACCCCAGAAATTCGGCCCTGGCTCCAAAATCCCAGGATGGATGGTGGTGATTGCCAGGCTGAGCGTCAGCAGAACGAGCAAAAACGTTGTCTGTTTGGAAAGAACGCACGCGGTTAGGACCATTTTGAATGTATAGTACAAGTCAGTCTAAATGGATTTCACTGGTTCTATTGGCCGGAGTTTCCCCCCTTTCCTTTATTTGGCCGTTATGAGCGCTTGAGGTCACCTAAGGGATCGGTGAATTCTGGAAATCTGTGTGTTTTGAAGTTTGATTAGACAACCCCCCCACTCGTACCTGAGTGGCGGGTGGACTCCTTGCAGAGGAATCCTTGGCAGTGGTTAGAGCTGTTAATGGTAGCCCGAGTAAGAGATACCTGGCTTCTCAATGTTAGGTTTTAACCTTTCACGCACAGAAACTCTTCCTTTAACCACTAGGCGCTCTCGTTACTGATTATTTATTGATTCAAACGGACATTGGCGTCCCGACCTGTCTCAAGGAGTTTTGGTGTGGCTTGATTTGGTTGCGGTGAACACATTTGAAGATGGGTTCTTTCTGACCCTTTTGTACTCTGATTTGGTACACGACTGGTGAGAGTTTGTCTGTGACCACGTGAGGGCCTGTCCAGTGGGGGAAAAACTTGCGAGCACGCCTTCCTGCACTCTGGCTATCCCTTTGCGCTAGTGGGGTGAAACTGAAATACCACACCTTGTCTCCCACTTGGAGCTCATGGTGGGACGCCTTTTGGTCGTAGTAGGCTTTTCTCCCTTCTGCACTTTTGTTCAAGTTTTGTTGGGCAAAGGCGAACGTGTCCCTGAGGTGTTTGCTTAGATCGGTCATATACTGGTGTGTCGTATATGCGGTGGC
>NW_025740729.1:0-1136 GCF_021292245.1 Micropterus dolomieu
TGACTCCCGGTTACGCCAATCAGAGGTCACTAAGATTAATGTTGAGTCGGTGTGTACATATGCAAAAACAATGTCGGACACCGTAGTTTTCTCTGGACCCCTGCCAAATCTGACCAGTGATGACATGTATAGCCGCATGTCGTCATTCTGCCGCTGGTTGTCGAGGTGGTGTCCAGCAAATGATGTGGGCTTTGTAGATCATTGGCAGACTTTCTGGGGAAGACCTGGTCTGATTCGAGACGGCATCCATCCCACTTGGGAAGGAGCAGCTCTCATTTCTAGAAATCTGGCCAAGTTTATTAGTGGACCAAATCCATGACAACCCAGAGTTGAGACCAGGAGGCAGAGTCGCAGTCTAACACACTTCTCTGCTCCTCCATTTCAGGAGTTACTTAGTGAAAATCCTATAGTGACGGTGTCTGCCCCCCGACCATCGAAATTATTTAAATCAAAGGTAAACAGAAGAGGAGCTGTGCATAAAAACCTCATAAAAATTAAAACCACAAGAGCAATAGTGCAAACTAATAGGAAAATTAAAGGTGTACTAGTAAATGAACTAATATCAGATTATGATATTGATTTATTTTGTCTTACTGAAACCTGGCTGGGTGATGGAGAATATGTTAGCCTAAATGAATCCACCCCTCCCAGTCATATTAATACTCACATTCCTCGAGGCACAGGCCGAGGAGGTGGAGTTGCAGCTATCTTCGACTCTAAATTATAACTAATTTGAAAGCCTTGTTCTTGGTCTTTCGCACCCAAGTTGGAAATCACTGCAACCAATTCTTTTCATTATAGTGTACCAAGCACCTGGTCCATACTCTGAATTCTTATCTGAATTTGCAGAGGTTTTTGTCAACTTTAGTCCTTAAAACGGACAAAGTTATTATTGTAGGGGATTTTAATATTCATGTGGACATTGAGAATGACAGCTTTAGTACTGCGTTTATCTCTCTGTTAGATTCCATTGGCTTCTCTCAGAGTGTTCATGAACCGACTCACTGTTTTAACTACACCCTCGACCTTGTTTTGGTGTATGGCAGAGGTCACTAATAGGCGGACCGCGGTCCGGATCCGGACCCAGCCGCCGTCCTCTCCGGACCGCCGACCTACAGCCCATTTATTATTGAGAC
>NW_025740730.1:0-6616 GCF_021292245.1 Micropterus dolomieu
TTGCCGCTCCCTCAGCAATGGGCATCTCGAGTAAAGCACTCCTGTGGTTCGAATCCTACCTCTCGGGGCGTTCCTACAATGTTTTGTGGCAAGGACCATTATCCTCCTCCCACTGCCTCTCCACTGGGGTGCCCCAGGGCTCAGTGCTTGGGCCCCTTCTCTTCTCAATCTACACCATCTCACTGGGGCCGATCATTCGCTCGCACGGCTTCTCTTACAACTGCTACGCAGACGACACGCAACTCTACCTGTCCTTCCCGCCAGGCGATCCCACCGTCTCGGTGCGGATCACGGACTGTCTCGGACATATCTGAATGGATGAAGGCTCCCCACCTTCAACTACACCTCTCTAAGACTGAACTCTTGGTCATTCCAGCTAAGCAATCTATCCACCATAACATCAAACTACAAATTGACTCCGCAACCATCACTCCAACCAGGGTGGTGAGAAACTTGGGTGTCACGATTGATAACCAGCTGTCCTTTCCAGACCATGTTGCTGCTGTCTCTCGGTCGTGCCGCTTTGTTCTATTGCAATGCCCTCCTAGCAGGTCTTCAAGCTTGTGCGGTGAAACCCTTACAAATGGTTCAGAACGCAGCAACGCGTCTGGTTTTTGATCAGCCCAAAAGGACACATGTCACTCCATTACTCAGTGACCTCCACTGGCTCCCCGTGGCCTCCAGAATCAATTTCAAGTCACTAATGCCTGCTTACAGAGTGACTACTGGGTCTGCACCCATCTACCTAAACTCCATAATACAAACTTACGTTCCTACTCGGCCGCTACGCTCCTCCAACGAACGCCGCCTGACTCTGCCATCCCTTCACAAAAAGCAATCCCAGTCCCGGATATTCTCATCTGTGACACCACGATGGTGGAACGAGCTACCGCACGCCATCAGAGCAGGGCCGTCCCTCTCTAACTTCAAGAAGCTCTTGAAAACTCTTCCTCTTTTAACACCTCTAACTCCTAACCTCTAACACGCACTTCCTGTGCTCTTCTTCTTCTATCCCCTACAATGATCTTGTATTGATTGCACTTACTTCCTTCCCTAGGTATTTACCCCATTGATGTGAAATGTAATGTGAGCTCTTACTAGTATGTTTTCTCAGTTGTAGATCTGTAGTTGATGCTCTGTTGATGCTTGTATGTTGTTCCTCAAATGTAAGTCGCTTTGGATAAAAGAAAATGTACTCCCGTGTAACTCTTACTTACAGTTCTACGTCATCGTCGGTCCACGCAAAGAAATCTCCGGTGTGGTTCTTCATCTGTAGTATTACAGTAGTATTACTGCAATCGGCGAATCTTCTGCAGCTGCGGGTTCGAAAAAATGTGCTTCCTTTGTTCACCAGCACGTGTATGAACAGACACTAGATGTTTTACTATTGATGGAGATAAATTCTGATACACAGCTAAAACGCTGGTGAGGACGATGGTAGTAATGTGGATGTAGCCTCAGTGGTCCTTTAATGACTAGCTGCATTACTCATGCATCTAATCTAGCGTCCTAATAACTACGCTGCTGAAGCAGACTGAGGCTTTTAGGCGGTTTGTCGCTGTGGTTAGCAGTAACATGAATGACTCACAATCTGTTTGAGGATGGTGTTGCTGACGCTCGGCATGCCGATGCTGAGAGGAAGCAGGTAGACGTACCCTCGGCCAAACTCCACCTCTGGCAGCTGGCCGGGGTTCCGCGCCCCCTCCAGAGCCACGGTCAGCAGAGCGCTGACCCCTGCAGACAAAAACAAAACAACACACTGTAGGTTTGCTGGCTTAGAGGAGTCGTTTTTTTTCTCCACTCCAAAAAAGAAAAGTGTGGAATTTTAAATAGTTATTGGATTAGGATGGCAGGCGGTGCAATGCAAGGGTTTATGGTGGATTTAAGGGATGTCTCAAGCAGATTCTCAGCATTATTATTATCCTGCTGTGATATCAACAAAAATTATACATAAAAGAGCGCAACTTGCAAGAGTTACAGTATGTACACGTCGATTGAGAGGAGATGTAATGTGGGGACCGGGCTGAGCCTACAAGTTTGGAGATCACTGCTGCTTTGCGTAAAAAAAGTATTTAAACATGACACGAGTAACTCTGCTTTTTACCAAGTAAAGGCAGGAGGGGAAGTAGGAGAGGGAAAGGCCAGAAAGACAGAAAAGGTGATTCAGAATAAGGGAAGAATATAAAGAGCAGAGTGGCTAAAGAGGTTTGGGATGCAAAAAGACATTATTGAATAGGGGATTCATTCAACTATATACATCTCTGCCTCCCAGTTTTTACCCGACTGTCGCAGCAGCTCTGATTCTTGCTTCACTCTGATCACGTCCTCATCGAGTCCGTCTGAGAACATCACCAGAACCTGACAGATGAGGATATTCACGTTAGACTGTTTGTAATATGAAAGTCTTGATTCTGACAGGCCTGTAAACTATTCCACTCATAACAGCGATTCATAGTGGTTCGTATCCCATCCTGCTTTTTGTCCTGTTGTATGTATCTAAGGAAACATTTTACATGGTCATTACCTGCGTATAGTCGGTCCAACGCCTTTGTCCAGACTAAAATATTTCAGCAACTATTTAACAGATAGTCATCAAAGTTTGTGCAGATGTTCACGGTCCCCAGAGAGTGAATCCTAATGACTTGGATGATCCCCTGACTTTTGCTCTGGCACCACAATGAAGATCACATTTGTGGTTTGGAGTAAAACATCTCAACAACTATTGGATGGATTAGCAGCTTTTGTTTATTCCTAATGAGCAAATGTAACATCAGCATGCTAACATGCTAGCAGAATGTAAACCGTGACCACGGGATGAGGAAGATCATTTTATTATGAACTATGGATTTTGAGGGGTTGCAAGCAGCGTCACTCTCACCTTCACACGAGCAGTGGACCCAGTCCTGAACTTCTCCTTGAAGGATTTCAGCACGGCAGTGTTAAAGTAGCTAGGATTCAACATCAGTAAGGTCGTGATTTTCTTCACCACTTCCTCGCTGTAGCCTTCAAAGTTTGTGTCGTACAGGGGACGTCCTTCACGGTCTGACACTTGGAAGGCAATTTGGGTCCTGACAGGTCCCTTCACGCAGCACAGCCCTTCTACCGAGGAGACGTAGCGGACGATCTCGGGCAGGAAGCTCTGGAGCTTGGCGTGGCCGCTGAACAGCATCTCACCAATAGCGCCAGTTCTAGTAGTGATATCGAATCCCATGGCGATGTCAATGGTGCATTCTGTAGCAAAGGGACGTTTGTCTTTACATTTGGCAGTCATAGACGTAGGAAATGGTGGGAAAGAAGGGGATACAGAGAGAGAGATAAAGTCACTTTTCAACTCACCAGAGGGCTGATCCTCCGGTTCAGATTTGCAAAGGGCATCGACCACCTTTCTCTTGATACTTGCCAAGGCGTCGAAGCTCCGCACATTGAACAGCCTCTCCGGGTCTCCAGTCATCTGCAGGAGCTGCAGGTCGTGGACGTCTCCTAAGGCAATGGCAAACACCACCACCCCCTGAGCCCTGAGTTCTTCAGCCGCGTCCTCCACGTCATCTTGAGAATCGCCATCTGTGATCACCACCAGATTCTGGGGGACCCCAAAACGGCCGCCCTTGAAGTAATCCTTAATGTGAACCAAGGCCTTTCCTATAAGGGTGTTTCCACCAGTGTACTTCAAATTTGAGATTGTTTTCATCATCTCCTCCTTCTTGTAGTACGTGTTGAGGTCAAACTCTTTATGAGGCTCATCGCTGAACTGTGCAAGTCCAACATGCACAAAGTCTTTACTGACATTAAAGCTGTTCACTACTTCTGCCGTGAAGTTCAACACAATTTGGTGATTTTCTTTGTTGATGCTGCTAGACCGATCGATTAGAAAGACCAGGTCGGCCTGCTCGCAAACTGCCAAAGCAAAGCAAGAGAAAGGGAAGTGTCCACATTACTAATGAACAACTGTGAAATTATCACTGTATAGCATCATTTATATTTGGCTACACCGCTCTCTCAATTCCATACATTTACATTGTCTCCATCTTGCTATTGACAAATTCTGATCAAGTTGGACAGGCGCAAAATTCTCACCCATCACAGAGACCAGTAGCGGTACCTCCAGGTTTGTCGTGTTTTCCAATAAACTAAATTGGCGGTGTTAACTGATGGGAAGCCAATGAGAGATGTTCTCAAATGTATTTTTGGGCGTTACACTAACTGACCCATTAATAGCAAAAGCTGAGTTAAGAAGATGTGGGATTAGGGCTGAGCGACATGGACCAAAAATCATCGCTGTATTTTTAGGTTGAATTCCGATACATGATATGTACGGTCATTTCTACAAACCGGTCAAAATGTTTAGTTATACGTCTCCCTGTATACGTCCGCTCTGTTGACTTTCTCGATCAGCAGTAGGCTACGTTATATAGAGTCGCCAAAAACAAAACTTGCTGCGTTATGAGGTATATCGTTATAACGGTATTGTCCAATTTTATATCTCTTTTGAAAATATATATCAGTATACCTTATAATGCTAATACCCCGCCCAGCCCTGTGTGGGTTACATTTGGCACTATGAACCTTTACATCTTCACCGTGCAGTTGTGCTGTGCCTATCAGCACCACAAGTGTACTATGACACACTCTTACCTTTCTTAGTGGAATTGCAGATGGCAGAAGACATGTTCTTGTACAGAGTTTCTAAGGCTTTAAAGTTGTCCACGTAGAAAACTTTGGAGGTGTCGCCACCAGCCATGATGTCCAACTGCTCCCTGACTGCTTCCTTCACTCCAATACTGAAGACGGTGACCTTATTTTCTCGCAGTGCATCAGATTCATCCTTCAGTCTGGGATGATCAGTGGCATCCCCGTCTGTTATCACCATAAGAATCTGAGGCACCTTCTCTGCTTTCCGGCCGCCGTGCTCAGCGTTAAAGAAATTCCGTGAGTATGCCAAGGCCTCGCCCGTGTAGGTGTCTCCTTTTGGTTGTTTCAGACTTGTTATTGCTTCAAGAACCTTTTGTTTGGACTCATAGTTGTTTAAAGTAAAAGCAGACTCTGCTGTAGTGGCGTACATAATGACCCCAAAACGTGTCAGGTTCTTGCCAACTGTGGTTAGCTTTACTATTGACTCCATAAACTTCCGCATGCTGTCAAACTCTGTTTTATCTATACTTGTTGACCCATCCACCAGGAAAATAATGTCAGCCTTTTCTGTCTTCTTACACTCTGGTTGAAGAAAAAAAATGGTGCAGATAAGGGTTAAAATATTAATGGGTGGAATAGATTCATGCTTATTTGAGCTGCAGATTCATTTAGAGCAGACTTAAAAAGAGATAAACCTAAGGCCTCAGTGCTTTTATACATTTATTCTCGGGTTGTTTTAAAATATTTTTGGGAAGGATTTAACGCCCTTACCTCTATCGCAGATCTTCAAGGCCACCTCGGTCTCTATGTCCTTTAGCCCGTCGAAGTCCCTCTTAACATACGTCCTGTCTGATGAACCGCTGATATCTGTCAGCTGAGTGTTATCAATTTTACCCACTCCAATGGAGTAGATCACCACTTGTTTGGCCCTCAGAGCTTCAGCGGGGCCTTTGACCTCGTCTTTGGATCTGCCATCTGTTATCACTACCAGCCACTGCTTCAGGTTAGGACGCCCTCCTCTGCTGGCATCAAAATACTGTGAGACCTCTCTGAGGCCCTTTCCTATGTACGTGCCTTCACTTAACTGCTGCATATCACGGATGGCCTTAAACATTTCCTCTTTGGTGTAGTAGAGATCGAGGGGAAACTCCAGTTGTATGTCATTGCTGAACTGCATGACACCAAAGTGCACCTTATCCAGCGCCACGGCGGACTTGTTGACGACAGATATCATGAATTCTTTCATTGTCTTGAATTCATTTGGATATATGCTGTCAGAGCTGTCTGTTAAGAAAATGACGTCGCCTGATGCGTCTTTGCAAGCTGTAGAACAGAGCACAGAAATGTTAGCATGGTGTTCCTCCTTCCTTTTCTTGCTTGCAGGCAATTAGACAAGCTAGATGGAGATTTAGAGGTTTTTAAATGACTACTTGTTTAAAGGCATGTGTTTGTTTAGTTGATGTCGAAAACACTAAACTAAAACTGCTCTCATTATTAAGAAGACACTTGCTCAGTGAAACAGAGTCCACAGATAACTGAAGGGTCTAGCTATGGCTAGGAGCGCCAAGTGCAAATGTGTTCAAGCTTACTTTTCCTTCTTGATATAACAGGGGTTAACAAGGTTAAGAATCCATTTATTTGTATTTATATCCATTTCTATACTGCCATGCTTTCATCCTGACCACATCACCTTAACATGTGTGGTTCACACCATCTATGTACACAAGGATGGTAATATTGGATGCCATGAATTTGCCCAGAGCAACTTAAAATGAGGGGGGAACTGACTGTTTCAACGTAAGCAAAACATTTGCACCTAACCCAAGGCTTAGCACTTCATTTCATGAACACAAAATAGAAGACAATAGAAAGAATTCAGACTTCATACATTTTAGGTCCTTCAGAGTCTGAGCTATTACTGACACTACTAAGACACTCCGCACTTACAAACACACATACTCTGTTTTTAATTAATGGAGCGGCGAGC
>NW_025740731.1:0-1781 GCF_021292245.1 Micropterus dolomieu
ATTAATGAGTGGATTAATGTTTAGATTAATGTTTAGTTTATGAATAGATTAATGCTTGGACTAATGAGTGGATTAATGTTTGGATTAATGAGTGGGTTAATGTTTAGATTAATGAGTGGATTAATGTTTGGATTAATGAGTGGATTAATGTTTGGATTAATGCACCAATTAATGTTTGGATTAATGTTTAGATTAATGAGTGGATTAATGTTTGGATTAATGAGTGGAATAATGAGTGGATTAATGTTTGGGTTAATGAGTGGATTAATGCACCAATTAATGAGTGGATTAATGTTTAGATTAATGTTTAGTTTATGAATAGATTAATGCTTGGACTAATGAGTGGATTAATGTTTGGATTAATGAGTGGATTAATGCTTGGATTAATGAGTGGATTAATGCTTGGATTAATGAGTGGATTAATGTTTAGATTAATGAGTGGATTAATGTTTAGATTTATGAGTGGATTAATGTTTACATCAATGCTTGATTAATGAATGGATTAATGAGTGGATTAATGCTTGGATTAATGAGTGGATTAATGTTTGGATTAATGAGTGGATTAATGTTTGGATTAATGAGTGGATTAATATTTGGATTAATGAGTGGACTAATATTTGGATTAATGAGTGGATTAATGTTTGGATTAATTAGTGGATTAATGTTTGGATTAATGAGTGGATTAATGTTTGGATTAATGTTTAGATTAATGAGTGGATTAATGTTTGGATAATTGCGTTGAATAATGAGTGGATTAATGTTTAGATTAATGAGTGGATTAATGTTTAGATTTATGAGTGGATTAATGTTTACATCAATGCTTGATTAATGATTAGATTAATTAGTGGATTAATGTTTAGATTAATTAGTGGATTAATGTTTCGATTAATGAGTGGATTAATGTTTAGATTAATGAGTGGATTAATGTTTGGATTAATGAGTGGATTAATGTTTGGATTAATGTTTAGATTAATGAGTGGATTAATGCTTGGATTAATGAGTGGATTAATGTTTGGATTAATGAGTGGATTAATGTTTGGATTAATGAGTGGATTAATGTTTAGATTAATGAGTGGATTAATGCTTGGATTAATGAGTGGATTAATGTTTGGATTAATGAGTGGATTAATGTTTAGATTAATTAGTGGATTAATGTTTGGATTAATGAGTGGATTAATGTTTGGATTAATGAGTGGATTAATGTTTGGATTAATGTTTAGATTAATGAGTGGATTAATGTTTTGAAAATTGCGTTGAATAATGAGTGGATTAATGTTTAGATTAATGAGTGGATTAATGAATGGATTAATGAGTGGATTAATGTTTGGATTAATGAGTGGATTAATGAGTGGATTAATGTTTGGATTAATGAGTGGATTAATGTTTGGATTAATGAGTGGATTAATGTTTGGATTAATGAGTGGATTAATGTTTAAATTAATGCTTGGATATTAATGAGTGGATTAATGTTTGGATTAATGAGTGGATTAATGTTTGGATTAATGAGTGGATTAACGTTTAGATTAATGTTTGGATTAATGGTTGGATTTATGAGTGGATTAATGGTTGGATTAATGTTTGGATTAATATTTAGATTAATGAGTGGATTAATGTTTGGATTTATGAGTGGATTAATGGTTGGATTTATGAGTGGATTAATGGTTGGATTTATGAGTGGATTATTGAGTGGATTAATGTTTGGATTAATGAGTGGATTAATGTTTAGATTAATGAGTGGATTAATGTTTGGATTAATGTTTGGATTAATGAGTGGATTAATG
>NW_025740732.1:0-480 GCF_021292245.1 Micropterus dolomieu
TAAAAACAATGAGGCAGTTAATATTTAAACACAATATATGTTTATTTATTGCAAGTGATATGTCATCTCAATATATAACGTTACCGCACATTGAATATATATCAGTCATACCGTGCAGCCCTACATCATGCCTGTTGGGTCTGGTCTTACCAAATAACATCACTAAATAACAGTGAAGTATCGATAAAGAATCTGATCGTTAAGCAGTCTCAATAAAAATTAGCGATCCCCATCCCTAGTGTAATATTTACAAAATATAGCCCTACAGCTTTTGCAGAGAAACAGAGAGAGAGAGAGAGAGAGAGAGAGAGAGAATTAAGCAGACACATTATAAATTTTACAATTTTACTGAGCGACAGCGAACACACCACCAAACTAACGTTAGTTGATCCACATGCGGCGCACTTGAAAACTGAATGGAAAATTACCTAGAAAAACCTACTGTCAATATAAGTACGATACAGGCATACATCGCTACCG
>NW_025740733.1:0-954 GCF_021292245.1 Micropterus dolomieu
TAAATCACATTAAGCCTGTTGCAAAGAACCTTGGTGTTTGGTTTGATAGTAATTTAAATTTCGAGCAGCACACCACAAAGCTTGTTCAATCATGTTTTTATCAACTTAGAAATATAGCAAAAATTCGATCTATGTTAACTTTTAAGGACACCGAGACCATTTTACACGCCTTCATCTCATCACGCCTGGATTATTGCAACAGCCTTTTCACCTGTTTAACCCAAAAATCTATTGATCGACTCCAGACTGTCCAGAACTCAGCTGCCAGGCTTTTCACCAGAACAAAGAAATATGACCACATTACTCCTATTTTAGCTTCATTACACTGGCTCCCAGTATGTTTTAGAATTGACTTTAAAATTCTATTGATTACTTTTAAAGCTCTTCATGGCCTCTCGCCTTGTTATATTTCTGAACTTTTAGTCCAATACACACCAGCATGTACCTTGAGATCCTCGGGCAGAGGTCTGTTGTCTGTTCCAGAGTCTCGACTGAAAACTAAAGGGGATAGAGCGTTTGCAGTCAGGGCCCCGAGGCTCTGGAACAGCCTGCCCGAGGAAATCAGGTCGGCTGAGTCAGTGAACTCTTTTAAGTCCCTTCTTAAAACATACTTTTATAGGAGAGCCTTTCCCGATCTTATTTGACTTTATTTTATCCCTTTTATTTTACTGTATTTTACTAATTTTATATTAATTTTTCATGCTCTTATCTTGTTTTTTTTTTTGTATTATTCTTTACACTTGTTAAAGCACTTTGTAACTTGTTTTTGAAAAGTGCTCTACAAATAAGGATTATTATTATTATTATTATCTAATCAACCAATCACATGGCAGTTGCTTCAATGCATTTAGGGGTGTGGTCCTGGTCAAGACAATCTCCTGAACTCCAAACTGAATGTCAGAATGGGAAAGAAAGGTGATTTAAGCAATTTTAAGCGCGGCATGGTTGTTGGTG
>NW_025740734.1:0-1616 GCF_021292245.1 Micropterus dolomieu
ATTCTGCTGAGACCTGTCTGTCTGCGCGTCTACCTGTCTGTCTGCGCGTCGACCTGTCTGTCTGCGCGTCGACCTGTCTGTCTGCGCGTCGACCTGTCTGTCTGCGCGTCGACCTGTCTGTCTGCGCGTCGACCTGTCTGCCTCTACGTCGACCTGTCTGCCTCTACGTCGACCTGTCTGTCTGCGCGTCGACCTGTCTGCCTCTACGTCGACCTGTCTGTCTGCGCGTCGACCTGTCTGTCTCTGCGTCGACCTGTCTGTCTCTGCGTCGACCTGTCTGTCTCTGCGTCGACCTGTCTGTCTCTGCGTCGACCTGTCTGTCTCTGCGTCGACCTGTCTGTCTGCCCGTCGACCTGTCTGTCTGCGCGTCGACCTGTCTGCCTGTCTGCCCGTCGACCTGTCTGCCTGTCTGCCCGTCGACCTGTCTGCCTGTCTGCCCGTCGACCTGTCTGCCTCTACGTCGACCTGTCTGTCTGCGCGTCGACCTGTCTGTCTGCGCGTCGACCTGTCTGTCTGCGCGTCGACCTGTCTGTCTCTGCGTCGACCTGTCTGTCTGTCTGCACGTACGTCTACTTGTACATCTACCTGTCTGTCTGCACGTCTACCTGTCTGTCTGCACGTCTACCTGTCTGTCTACCTGTCTGTCTGCACGCCTACCTGTCTGTCTGCACGTCTACCTGTCTGTCTGCACGCCTACCTGTCTGTCTGCACGTCTACCTGTCTGTCTGCACGTACGTCTACTTGTACATCTACCTGTCTGTCTACCTGTCTGTCTGCACGTCTACCTGTCTGTCTGCACGTCGACCTGTCTGTCTGCATGTACGTCTACCTGTACATCTACCTGTCTGCACGCCTACCTGTCTGTCTGCACATCTACCTGTCTGCACGTCTACCTGTCTGTCTACCTGTCTGTCTGCCCGTCGACCTGTCTGTCTGCCCGTCGACCTGTCTGTCTGCCCGTCGACCTGTCTGTCTGCGCGTCGACCTGTCTGCCTGTCTGCCCGTCGACCTGTCTGTCTCTGCGTCGACCTGTCTGTCTCTGCGTCGACCTGTCTGTCTCTGCGTCGACCTGTCTGTCTGCCCGTCGACCTGTCTGTCTGCCCGTCGACCTGTCTGCCTGTCTGCCCGTCGACCTGTCTGCCTCTACGTCGACCTGTCTGCCTCTACGTCGACCTGTCTGCCTCTGCGTCGACCTGTCTGTCTCTGCGTCGACCTGTCTGTCTCTGCGTCGACCTGTCTGTCTCTGCGTCGACCTGTCTGTCTGCGCGTCGACCTGTCTGTCTCTGCGTCGACCTGTCTGTCTGTCTGCACGTACGTCTACTTGTACATCTACCTGTCTGTCTACCTGTCTGTCTGCACGTCTACCTGTCTGTCTGCACGTCTACCTGTCTGTCTACCTGTCTGTCTGCACGCCTACCTGTCTGTCTGCACGTCTACCTGTCTGTCTGCACGTACGTCTACTTGTACATCTACCTGTCTGTCTACCTGTCTGTCTGCACGTCTACCTGTCTGTCTACCTGTCTGTCTGCACGTCTACCTGTCTGTCTGCATGTACGTCTACCTGTACATCTACCTGTCTGCACGCCTACCTGTCTGTCTGCACATCTACCTGTCTG
>NW_025740735.1:0-726 GCF_021292245.1 Micropterus dolomieu
GGGGGAGCCAGGAAGTTCAGGGGAGCAGGGTTGGTCTGACGGGCAGCTCAAGGGCGGACAGGGGGAGCCAGGAAGTTCAGGGGGGCAGGTCGAATGCAGAGCAGGAGAGCCAGGGAGATCCGGCGGGCAAGCCGGGGGCGGAACAGGGGAGCCATGAGGGTCCGGCGGAACAGGGGAGCCCGAGGGCGGAACAGGGGAGCCCGAGGGCAGACCAGGGGAGCCCGAGGGCAGACCAGGGGAGCCAGGAGGGTCCGGCGGAACAGGGGAGCCCGAGGGCAGACCAGGGGAGCCAGGAGGGTCCGGCGGAACAGGGGAGCCCGAGGGCAGACCAGGGGAGCCAGGTTGGTCCGGCGGGCGGCCCGAGGGCGGACAGGGGGAGCCAGGAGGGTCCGGCGGGCGAGACGACCTCTCCTGAGGCCGGGGAGCCGGGCGTGGCGGCCGGGGAGCCGGGCGTGGCGGCCTCTCCTGAGGCCGGGGAGCCGGGCGTGGCGGCCTCTCCTGAGGCCGGGGAGCAAGGCGGGACAGGCCAGAGAGTTCGGGCGGGTGGCCCGAGGGACGGGCTAGGGAGCTAGGCGGCCTCTCCAGAGGCCGGGGAGCCGGGCGTGGGGCTGGCAGCGCGACAGCAGCGGGGGGAGTCAGGGATGAGGCTGCTGGGCTGAGGGCCTCGGTGCGAGGAACAGGGGTCGGCCGGACCACCGGCGGGGCTGAAGCCGGTCCGTCCGCCAA
>NW_025740735.1:746-1576 GCF_021292245.1 Micropterus dolomieu
CCAGAGGCCGGGGAGCCGGGCGTGGCGGCCGGGCGAGACGACCTCTCCAGAGGCCGGGGAGCCGGGCGTGGCGGCCTCTCCAGAGGCCGGGGAGCCGGGCGTGGCGGCCGGGGAGCCGGGCGTGGCGGCCTCTCCAGAGGCCGGGGAGCCGAGCGTGGCGGCCGGGGAGCCGGGCGTGGCGGCCGGGGAGCCGAGCGTGGCGGCCTCTCCAGAGGCCGGGGAGCAAGGCGAGACAAGCCAGAGAGTTCGGGCGGGCGGCCCGAGGGACGGGCTAGGGGGCGAGACGACCTCTCCTGAGGCCGGGGAGCCGGGCGTGGCGGCCGGGGAGCCGGGCGTGGCGGCCTCTCCTGAGGCCGGGGAGCCGGGCGTGGCGGCCGGGGAGCCGGGCGTGGCGGCCTCTCCTGAGGCCGGGGAGCCGGGCGTGGCGGCCTCTCCTGAGGCCAGAGAGTTCGGGCGGGTGGCCCGAGGGACGGGCTAGGGAGCTAGGCGGCCTCTCCAGAGGCCGGGGAGCCGGGCGTGGGGCTGGCAGCGCGACAGCAGCGGGGGGAGTCAGGGATGAGGCTGCTGGGCTGAGGGCCTCGGTGCGAGGAACAGGGGTCGGCCGGACCACCGGCGGGGCTGAAGCCGGGCCGTCCGCCAACAGAACACGAGGAGCAGGGGTCGGCCGGACCACCGGCGGGGCTGAAGCCGGTCCGTCCGCCAACAGAACACGAGGAGCAGGGGTCGGCCGGACCACCGGCGGGGCTGAAGCCGGTCCGTCCGCCGACAGAACACGAGGAGCAGGGGTCGGCCGGACCACCGGCGGGGCTGAAGCCGGTCCGTCCGCCGAC
>NW_025740735.1:1596-2063 GCF_021292245.1 Micropterus dolomieu
GGCCCGAGGGCGGACCAGGGGAGCCAGGAGGGTCCGGCAGACCAGGGGAGCCCGGCGGGCGGCCCGAGGGCGGACCAGGGGAGCCAGAGGGCGGACCAGGAGAGTCCGGCGGGCGGCCCGAGGGCGGACCAGGGGAGCCAGGAGGGCGGCCCGAGGGACGGGCTAGGGGGCGAGACGACCTCTCCTGAGGCCGGGGAGCCGGGCGTGGCGGCCGGGGAGCCGGGCGTGGCGGCCTCTCCTGAGGCCGGGGAGCCGGGCGTGGCAGCCGGGGAGCCGGGCGTGGTGGCCTCTCCAGAGGTCGGGGAGCAAGGCGGGACAGGAGGGTACGGCGGGCAGCCCGAGGGCGGACCAGGGGAGCCAGAGGGCGGACCAGGAGGGTCCGGCGGGCGGCCCGAGGGCGGACCAGGGGAGCCAGAGGGCGGACCAGGAGGGTCCGGCGGGCGGCCCGAGGGCGGACCAGGGGAGCC
>NW_025740735.1:2083-2292 GCF_021292245.1 Micropterus dolomieu
GGGAGCCGGGCGAGACGACCCCACCAGGGGCCGGGGAGCCGGGCGCGGCGGCCGGGGAGCCGGGCGTGGCGGCCTCTCCAGAGGCCGGGGAGCCGGGCGCGGCGGCCGGGGAGCCGGGCGTGGCGGCCTCTCCAGAGGCCGGGGAGCAAGGCGAGACAAGCCAGAGAGTTCGGGCGGGCGGCCCGAGGGACGGGCTAGGGGGCGAGACG
>NW_025740735.1:2312-3141 GCF_021292245.1 Micropterus dolomieu
GCGTGGCGGCCTCTCCTGAGGCCGGGGAGCCGGGCGTGGCAGCCGGGGAGCCGGGCGTGGCGGCCTCTCCTGAGGCCGGGGAGCCGGGCGTGGCAGCCGGGGAGCCGGGCGTGGCGGCCTCTCCTGAGGCCGGGGAGCCGGGCGTGGCAGCCGGGGAGCCGGGCGTGGTGGCCTCTCCAGAGGTCGGGGAGCAAGGCGGGACAGGCCAGAGAGTTCGGGCGGGTGGCCCGAGGGACGGGCTAGGGAGCTAGGCGGCCTCTCCAGAGGCCGGGGAGCCGGGCGTGGGGCTGGCAGCGCGACAGCAGCGGGGGGAGTCAGGGATGAGGCTGCTGGGCTGAGGGCCTCGGTGCGAGGAACAGGGGTCGGCCGGACCACCGGCGGGGCTGAAGCCGGTCCGTCCGCCAACAGAACACGAGGAGCAGGGGTCGGCCGGACCACCGGCGGGGCTGAAGCCGGTCCGTCCGCCGACGCAGCACGAGGAGCAGGGGTCGGCCGGACCACCGGCGGGGCTGAAGCCGGTCCGTCCGCCGACAGAACACGAGGAGCAGGGGTCGGCCGGACCACCGGCGGGGCTGAAGCCGGTCCGTCCGCCGACAGAACACGAGGAGCAGGGGTCGGCCGGACCACCGGCGGGGCTGAAGCCGGTCCGTCCGCCGACAGAACACGAGGAGCAGGGGTCGGCCGGACCACCGGCGGGGCTGAAGCCGGTCCGTCCGCCGACAGAACACGAGGAGCAGGGGTCGGCCGGGCCACCGGCGGGGCTGAAGCCGGTCCGTCCGCCGACAGAACACGAGGAGCAGGGGTCGGCCGGGCCACCGGCGGGGCTGAA
>NW_025740736.1:0-835 GCF_021292245.1 Micropterus dolomieu
CTGTGTTTTTCTTTTAAAACCACCGCTGTGTATTCCTTTAAAACCACTGTGTATTCTTTTAAAACCACTGTGTATTCCTTTAAAACCGCTGTGTATTCCTTTAAAACCACTGCATAGTATTTTAAATCCACTGCTGTGTATTCCTTTAAAACCACTGCGTCTTCTTTTAAAACCACTGTGTATTCCTTTAAAACCGCTGTGTATTCCTTTAAAACCACTGCGTATTCCTTTAAAACCACTGCGTATTCTTTTAAATCCACAGCTGTGTATTCCTTTAAAACTACCGCTGTGTATTCCTTTAAAACCACTGTGTCTTCCTTTAAAACCACTGTGTATTCTTTTAAAACCACTGCGTATTCTTTTAAAGCCACCACTGTGTATTCCTTTAAAACCACTGCGTATTCTTTTAAAGCCACCGCTGTGTTTTTCTTTAAAACCACTGTGTATTCTTTTAAAACCACTGCGTATTCCTTTAAAACCACCGCTGTGTTTTTCTTTAAAACCACTGTGTATTCTTTTAAAACCACTGCGTATTCTTTTAAAACCACTGTGTATTCCTTTAAAACCACTGTGTATTCCTTTAAAACCACCGCTGTGTTTTTCTTTAAAACCACTGTGTATTCTTTTAAAACCACTGTGTATTCCTTTACAACCACTGTGTATTTCTTTAAAACCACTGTGTATTCCTTTAAAACCACTGCGTATTCTTTTAAAACCACCACTGTGTATTCCTTTAAAACCACTGTGTATTCCTTTAAAACCACCGCTGTGTTTTTCTTTTAAAACCACCGCTGTGTATTCCTTTAAAACCACTGTGTATTCTTTTAAAACCACT
>NW_025740737.1:0-966 GCF_021292245.1 Micropterus dolomieu
GTGTGTATATAGTGTTGTGCAGTGTGTATATAGTGTTGTGCAGTGTGTATATAGTGTAGTGTGTATATAGTGTTGTGCAGTGTGTATATAGTGTAGTGTAGTGTGTATATAGTGTAGTGTAGTGTGTATATAGTGTAGTGTAGTGTGTATATAGTGCAGTTTGTATATAGTGTAGTGTGTATATAGTGTTGTGTAGTGTGTATATAGTGTTGTGCAGTGTGTATATAGTGTAGTGTGTATATAGTGTTGTGCAGTGTGTATATAGTGTAGTGTGTATATAGTGTAGTGTAGTGTGTATATAGTGTTGTGTAGTGTGTATATAGTGTAGTGTAGTGTGTATATAGTGCAGTGCAGTGTGTATATAGTGTTGTGTAGTGTGTATATAGTGCTGTGCAGTGTGTATATAGTGCAGTGCAGTGTGTATATAGTGTTGTGTAGTGTGTATATAGTGTAGTGTGTATATAGTGTTGTGCAGTGTGTATATAGTGTTGTGCAGTGTGTATATAGTGTAGTGTGTATATAGTGTTGTGCAGTGTGTATATAGTGTAGTACAGTGTGTATATAGTGTTGTGCAGTGTGTATATAGTGCAGTGTGTATATAGTGTTGTGCAGTGTGTATATAGTGCAGTGTGTATATAGTGTAGTGTGTATATAGTGTAGTGTGTATATAGTGTTGTGCAGTGTGTATATAGTGCAGTGCAGTGTGTATATAGTGTTGTGTAGTGTGTATATAGTGTTGTGCAGTGTGTATATAGTGTTGTGCAGTGTGTATATAGTGTAGTGTGTATATAGTGTTGTGCAGTGTGTATATAGTGTAGTGTGTATATAGTGTTGTGCAGTGTGTGTATATAGTGTTGTGCAGTGTGTGTATAGTGTAGTGTGTATATAGTGTTGTGCAGTGTGTATATAGTGTTGTGCAGTGTGTATATAGTGTAGTGTGTATATAGTGTTGTGCAGTGTGTATAT
>NW_025740738.1:0-1883 GCF_021292245.1 Micropterus dolomieu
TTCCCTAACTTTTTAACATATCTACGTTCACATGCAAGCTAAGGAATTTCGGTGTCATTTACACTGGGGATGCTGGGGACACTACTCTTCACTCCTATTTAAAGCTTACTCTATTAACAAACGTTCTTCAATACCAATGAAAATGCCCTTTTTTTTAAATGTATTTACACACATAAAAAACCCCAAATGAAATGCAAGTAAAATATAGAAAAAACAAATGCGCACTTCCCAAAAAAGTAACTTAGGCTAAGAAAAACCCCCACTGCTGCTTCTGAAATGACCCAAACCATACAGCAGCATTAATCAATAACTTTAACAAATTTCAAAACACAGTTTTCCCCTTGATCAAGTTCCCTTCTCTATTTCTTTATTCATATATATGTATATTCTCTTCCTTCTTTATTTATTTATTCTATTATTCATATATATGTTTTCTTGAATCCTAGCCTTATCGTCCTCTGCATAGTCTCTCTCACACACACTTGGCTTCTCCTATTTCTCACACACACAACCCAGACACAGCAGGGGCAGCTCTCCACACACACACACACACAGTAGCTATCCAGTCAACAACAATGCATTCCTTCACACTGTTTATAAAGCATGCTTCCGCCGCACCTTTTTCCTTTATTATTTTCCTTCCTAAATTTATGCTACCTCGAGTTTGCAGATATTTAATGAGAGGCCACTTCGGACATAGTTCGTCAACACATGTATCGAGAGGTAACTTACAATTAAATTTTTCTTCTACAAGCTCCCAGTTCCTTTGAACGGACCCGAAAATTCACCTAGTTCCTTTCCAGGATTTGCGGCCCATCTAAGATCGCCTTTCAAGGGCTTTTTGTCCAGATCTGCGGCGTCCTAATCCTTATTTTTCCTTTTTCCTTAACCTTATATTTTCTTCCTTATCCTTATTAATTTGTATTCAAGCCGAATGACCCTGGCCAGGGTTGCACTCTCTCTCTTTTTCCCTTACTCCAATTGACCTATTCCTTAAAGCCTAGTTTCACGCGACAGTAATTTCCATCCCACATGACTTACGGTTATAAGAATCTGAGGGCCCATATTCTTAATCTTTGCAAAGTTATGAAACCTCACTTCCCGTTACTCCTAGGCTGTTCCTTTTTCTTCCTTTTATATCTATCTATCTGTCTTCATTACATTCACACACACACAACCTTTTTGCGTTATCCACAACGCACACAAAATTTAGAACGGAGTCTTCTCACACATCCACCCGCAAGCATTCACACGGGATCGAACCGGTGTACCCTTCAACGCACACACAGACACACGAACTGACCAGCGCCCACAGTTATGAGAAAACTCATCCTATACGCTAGCTTCTGGAGCGGGAGGCAGCTCGACGGTGCATGTGATGGAACGATGAATTCTGGCACAACACGGTCCCTTCGTGGTCGCCAATTTCTGTGGTGTCCGAACGATAATGCTGCGATGATGTGTTGAGAAGAAATCCGCTTGACACTGTTCTTGATTATAAAAGTTTATTACATCAAAGAATTCAGCATCAATTACAAGCTCTGCAGCAGCTTGGAGAGTGACCCAGCCCGATAACCACTCCGTCTCTCTGTACATCAAACACAGCTTATATAGGACATGTTTAGGTCTCTGCTAAATACCATATAAGGGCACAGTGCTGTAGAATAAGTGTAACCATCTGTTAGACACCACAGAATGGTACAGTCCCTTCATACACACTAATCTCTTCTTCCCCTAACACTGGGTCAGAGGTCAAATTCTATAGGAGGGTTCACTCTTTGTACACCCATCAATCATTACTTCCCCATAAGGGTTCACTGTCCCTCTCCCCAGCTGCAGAGCATTATGTTAAACTGTAATGGTCAAATGCACATATGTTATAC
>NW_025740739.1:0-1066 GCF_021292245.1 Micropterus dolomieu
CTTGTGTTTTAAGGACAGTAACGTTCTCCTGCGTGTTCTTCTTCTTCTCTAAACCTTGTCTCGCTCTTCTCTCTTGTGTTTTAAGGACAGTAACGTTCTCCTGCGTGTTCTTCTTCTTCTCTAAACCTTGTCTCTTCCTTCTCCCTTGTGTTTTAAGGACAGTAACGTTCTCCTGCGTGTTCTTCTTCTTCTCTAAACCTTGTCTCGTTCTTCTCCCTTGTGTTTTAAGGACAGTAACGTTCTCCTGCGTGTTCTGCTTCTTTTCTAAACCTTGTCTCGTTCTTCTCCCTTGTGTTTTAAGGACAGTAACGTTCTCCTGCGTGTTCTGCTTCTTCTCTAAACCTTGTCTCATTCTTCTCCCTTGTGTTTTAAGGACAGTAACGTTCTCCTGCATGTTCTTGTTATTCTCTAAACCTTGTCTCTTTCTTCTCCCTTGTGTTTTAAGGACGGTAACGTTCTCCTGCGTGTTCTTCTTCTTCTCTAAACCTTGACTTGTTCTTCTCCCTTGTGTTTTAAGGACAGTAACGTTCTCCTACATGTTCTTCTTCTTCTCTAAACCTTGTCTCGCTCTTCTCCCTTGTGTTTTAAGGACAGTAACGTTCTCCTGCGTGTTCTTCTTCTTCTCTAAACCTTGTCTCGTTCTTCTCCCTTGTGTTTTAAGGACAGTAATGTTCTCCTGCGTGTTCGTCTTCTTCTCTAAACCTTGTCTCGTTCTTCTCCCTTGTGTTTTAAGGACAGTAACGTTCTCCTGCGTGTTCTTCTTATTCTCTAAACCTTGTGTCTTTCTTCTCCCTTGTGTTTTAAGGACAGTAACGTGCGTGTTCTGCTTCTTCTCTAAACCTTGTCTCTTCCTTCTCCCTTGTGTTTTAAGGACAGTAACGTTCTCCTGCGTGTTCTTCTTCTTCTCTAAACCTTGTCTCGCTCTTCTCCCTTGTGTTTTAAGGACAGTAACGTTCTCCTGCATGTTCTTCTTCTTCTCTAAACCTTGTCTCATTCTTCTCCCTTGTGTTTTAAGGACAGTAACGTTCTCCTGCGTATTCTTCTTCTTCTCTAAACCTTGTCTCTT
>NW_025740740.1:0-1210 GCF_021292245.1 Micropterus dolomieu
CCAACCACTGCTAACACTAACCACTGCTAACACAAACTACTGTTAACACTATCCACTGCTAACTCCAACCACTGCTAACACTAACCACTGCTGACACTAACAACACTACTGCTAACACAAACTACTGTTAACAATAACCACTGCTAACACTAACCACTGCTAACACAAACTACTGTTAACACTATCCACTGCTAACACCAACCACTGCTAACACTAACCACTGCTAACACTAACAACACTACTGCTAACACAAACTACTGCTAACACAAACTACTGTTAACACTAACCACTGCTAACACAAACTACTGTTAACACTAACCACTGCTAACACTAACAACACTACTGCTAACACAAACTACTGTTAACACTAACCACTGCTAACACTAACAACACTACTGCTAACACAAACTACTGTTAACAATAACCACTGCTAACACCAACCACTGCTAACACTAACCACTGCTAACACAAACTACTGTTAACACTATCCACTGCTAACACCAACCACTGCTAACACTAACCACTGCTAACACTAACAACACTACTGCTAACACAAACTACTGTTAACACCAACCACTGCTAACACTAACCACTGCTAACACTAACAACACTACTGTTAACAATAACCACTGCTAACGCTAACACTAACCACTGCTAACACAAACTACTGTTAACACTAACTACTGTTAACACTATCCACTGCTAACACCAACCACTGCTAACACTAACAACACTACTGCTAACACAAACCACTGCTAACACTAACCACTGTTAACACTAACAACACTACTGCTAACACTAACAACACTACTGCTAACACAAACTACTGTTAACACTAACCACTGCTAACACTAACAACACTACTGCTAACACTAACACCACTACTGCTAACACAAACTACTGTTAACAATAACCACTGCTAACGCTAACACAAACTACTGCTAACACTAACCACTGCTAACACTAACAACACTACTGCTAACACAAACTACTGTTAACACTATCCACTGCTAACACCAACCACTGCTAACACTAACAACACTAGTGCTAACACGAACTACTGTTAACACTAACCACTGCTAATACTAACAACACTAATGCTAACACAAACTACTGCTAACACTAACAACACTACTGCTAACACAAAACACTGCTAACACTAACCACTGTTAACACTAACAACACTACTGCTAACACTAACAACACTACT
>NW_025740741.1:0-899 GCF_021292245.1 Micropterus dolomieu
GACGTCAGAGCGTCCCGACGTCAGAGCGTCCCGACGTCAGAGCGTCCCGACGTCAGAGCGTCCCGACGTCAGAGAGTCCCGACGTCAGAGAGTCCTGACGTCAGAGAGTTCGGCGTCCCGACGTCAGAGAGTCCTGACGTCAGAGAGTTCGGCGTCCCGACGTCAGAGAGTTCGGCGTCCCGACGTCAGAGAGTTCGGCGTCCCGACGTCAGAGAGTTCGGCGTCCCGACGTCAGAGAGTTCGGCGTCCCGACGTCAGAGAGTTCGCCGTCCCGACGTCAGAGAGTCCCGACGTCAGAGAGTCCCGACGTCAGAGAGTTCGCCGCCCCGACGTCAGAGAGTTCGCCGCCCCGACGTCAGAGAGTTCGCCGCCCCGACGTCAGAGAGTTCGCCGCCCCGACGTCAGAGAGTTCGCCGCCCCGACGTCAGAGAGTTCGGCGTCCTGACGTCAGAGAGTCCCGACGTCAGAGAGTCCTGACGTCAGAGAGTTCGGCGTCCCGACGTCAGAGCGTCCTGACGTCAGAGCGTCCCGACGTCAGAGAGTCCTGACGTCAGAGAGTTCGGCGTCCCGACGTCAGAGAGTCCCGACGTCAGAGAGTTCGCCGTCCTGACGTCAGAGAGTTCGGCGTCCCGACGTCAGAGAGTCCTGACGTCAGAGAGTTCGCCGTCCCGACGTCAGAGTTCGCCGTCCCGACGTCAGAGAGTCCTGACGTCAGAGAGTTCGCCGTCCCGACGTCAGAGAGTCCTGACGTCAGAGAGTTCGCCGTCCCGACGTCAGAGCGTCCCGACGTCAGAGAGTCCTGACGTCAGAGAGTTCGCCGCCCCGACGTCAGAGAGTTCGCCGCCCCGACGTCAGAGAGTTCGCCGCCCCGACGTCAGAGAGTTCGCCGCCCCGACGTC
>NW_025740742.1:0-7899 GCF_021292245.1 Micropterus dolomieu
GGGAGAAGTTGTGTTAGTAACATGCAATAATGGGATGAGGTTGCATACAGAGGGAGAGAAAGTAGAGGAGAGAGGAGCTCAGTGCATCATAGGAAATCACCCGGCAGTCTAGGCCTATAGCAGCATAACTAAGGGATGGTTCAGGACTCACCTGAGCCAGCCCTAACTATAAGCTTTATCAAAGAGGAAAGTCTTTAGCCTACTCTTAAATGTGGAGATGGTGTCTGCCTCCTGAACCCAAACTGGAACCTGGTTCCACAGGAGAGGAGCTTGATAGCTGAACGTTCTGGCTCCTAGTCTACTTTTGGAGACTCTAGGAACCACAAGTAACCCTGCATTCTGGGAGTGCAGTGCTCTGGTGGGGTAGTAAGGTACTATGAGCTCTTTAAGATAAGATGGTGCCTGACCATTAAGAGCTTTGTAGGTAAGAAGCTATTCTGGATTTTACAGGAAGCCAATGCAGAGAAGCTAAGACAGGAGAAATATGATCTCTTTTCCTGGTTCCGGTCAGAACACGTGCTGCAGCATTCTGGATCAGCTGAAGAGTCTTAATGGACTTTTTCGAGCAGCCTGATAATAAGGAATTGCAGTAATCCAGTCTAGAAGTAACAAATGCATGGACTAGTTTTTCTGCATCATTTTTAGACAGAATGTTCCTGATTTTCGCAATATTACGTAGGTGAAAAAAGGCGGTCCTTGAAATTTGCTTAATGTGAGACTTAAACGACATGTCCTGATCAAAGATAACTCCAAGATTCCTCACAGTGGTGCTGGAGGCCAGGGCGATGCCATCAAGGGAAATTATATCTTTAGATAATGCGTCACGGAGGTGCTTAGGCCCAAGAACTTCAGTTTTATCTGAGTTTAACATTAGAAAATTACAGGTCATCCAGGTTTAAACATCCTGAAGGCACATTTGAAGTTTAGCTAACTGATGAGTTTCATCTGGTTTGATCGATAGATATAACTGTGTATCATCTGCATAACAATGAAAGCTTATGGAATATTTCCTGATAATATTGCTTAAAGGAAGCATATATAAAGTGAAGAGGATTGGTCCGAGCACAGATCCTTGTAGAACTCCATGACTAACTTTGGCATGCATGGAGGACTCATCGTTAACATGTACAAATTGAAATCGATCTGATAATTAGGACTTAAACCAGCTTAGAGCGGTTCCTTGAAATGAAATGCCAATGAAATGTTCCAGTCTCTGCAATAGGATCTGAGGGTCAATGGTATCAAATGCAGCACTAAGATCTAATAAAACCAGTACAGAGACAAGTCCTTTGTCTGATGCAATAAGGAAGTCGTTAGTAATTTTCACCAGTGCTGTCTCTGTGCTATGATGAGCTCTAAATCCTGACTGAAAATCCTCAAATAAAGTATTGCTCTGTAGAAAGTCACACAGCTGTTTAGCAACTGCTTTCTCCAGGACCTTAGAGAGAAATGGAAGGTTAGATATAGGTCTATAGTTGGCTAAAACATCCGGATCAAGTTTGGACTTTTTCAGAAGAGGTTTAATTACAGCTACTTTAAAGTACTGTGGTACATAGCCTGTTGATAAAGATAGATTGATCATATCTGGTACAGAAGTGCTGACTAAGGGTAAAACATCTTTAAGCAACCTAGTCGGGATGGGGTCTAAAAGGCAGGTTGATGGTTTAGATGAATAAATTATTGAAGTTAGTTGGTAAAGATTGAGGGAAGCAAAACAGTCTAAACATATATCTGGTTCTACAGCTGTTTCTAAGGTTCCTGAGTTTAGAGATAAGTCGGTGCCACTTGAAGGCAGGTCTTGGTGAATGTCATTTCTAATAGTTAGAATTTTATCATTAAAGAAGCTCATGAAGTCGTAACTACTGAGAGCTATGGGAATACTTGGCTCAGCCTGGCTACAGTGCTGAAAAGAAATCTGGGGTTGTTCCTATTTTCCTTTATTAACGACGAGTAGCACGCTGCTCTGGCATTACGGAGGGCCTTCCTATAAGTTTTAAGACTATCTTTCCAAATTAAACGAGAATTTTCCAGTTTGGTGGAACGCCAATTCCTCTCACGTTTCCGCGATATTTGCTTTAATTTGCGAGTTTCAGTATTAACAGTAACACAAACGACTTTGGCAAGGTGGCGATGCTGCTACTCGTCGCAAAATAGGTGGCACTGGTAATACAGTTCTCCATCTAGTGATTACATTGCATTAACACTTCAAATGACATTTTAAAATTCAATAACGTAATGGATTCAGTGCTGTTGTGTGGTTTTCCTTAGCCTACTTATTAAGTCGCAGATCTTAAGACTCAAAAGACTCATCACCTGCTTCATTCTTCTTTTATACAAAAATTATTCATTTGGATAGCATGGCAATAAAGAATGTGTATCATTTGTTATTTTCATATTCAACCCCTGTTGAATATGAAAATATCTCAAGGGAAAAACGGTAAGTCAAAAACCATTTATGAAGCCTAAGCAGCTGAAATTTGTTCTATTTATGATCGGTGTTGTATCTTTACTGGTTATCAAACCAACTGGTTGCTGTGCACGTGCGGCTGTTTGCAACAGCTGTGGGGCCTGTAACATGAAGCGAGTTCAACCTACCCAGGATATCTTTATCTGGCTTCACTAACCCTAACAATCACAATCTGGATAAGCGTCACACAAAGCTGTTTATCAAGACATGAACAAGTCCACTGGCAGCAGAACGTGATATTTTACAAACTAAGAGCAAACTGCAACACTACAGACAAACGAAATGGTCATGATATGCTCACATGTCTGCACATGTGGGTATATCATGACCATTTCGGAGACAGAAAACCCTTCTCGTCCCCCTTCTCGGGGAACAAGGGTTACATACGTAACCCGAGACGTTCCCCTTCGAGGGAACTCGAACTGCGTCAGTGACGACACTATGGGAACGAGATACCCACTTAGGCCACGCCTGAACCCCGCCTGCCCCCAGCGTGCAAAAACCTGAGGAGGGCCCTAGAGGCCGCCATGCCTCGAGTAGAGTGCACCCTTACGGCCATAGGTGAAGGCAAACCGCGCACCTGATAGGCCAGGGAAATAGTCTGAACGATCCAGTTGCTGATGGTGTTGCCGGGGCTGTGCTCCCCGCTGTTTAGAAGCAGGGAGCCCAGCCTTGGGGGAGGGAGAGGAAGCTCCCTGCTCCTACTCGAAGCCTCAGGACCTCTTCCCCCGGACCCGCCGAGACTGAAGGACAGTCCTCAGATCCGCCTTCCCGCGTTCCCAGGTTGGTTGAGGAGGACCCCGTGAAGCGACGCTCTGCCTCTGGCTGCGGCGGTAGGCGCTGGACGAGGGCTGCGCCCGCCTCTCCTGAGCCATTGCCGTCCTGGAGCCTGACCGGCGGGGGAGATATCGCTCATATGCCTCTACCTGTGTTTTGGCGTGCTGAAACCTGCTGACGACAGTATCCACTGCTTCGCCAAACAGGCCATTAGTCGAGAGGGGCGCATCCAGGAGAAAAGCCTTCTCCTTCCCCTGGATGCCCGAGAGGTTGAGCCATAGATGGCGCTCCGTAGCCACCAATGCTGCCATGGAGCGGCCAATGGAACGGGCCGTCTCTTTGGTAACACGGAGAGCTAAGTCCGTAGCTCTACGGAGCTCGGTCAGGTCCTCCTCAGAGGGACCACCCCTAGGTCACAGTCTCAAAGAAGATCGGCCTGGTACGCCTGCAAGACGGCCATCGCGTGCAGGCTGGCACCAGCTCGACCTGCTGCCATGTAGGCCTTGCCCACCAAAGGCAGGCATCTTATCCATTGTGCCACCACCACCAGTAACTTATACTGTACATTTATTTAGTTTGGCTGAGGGAGTGGCTGGAATGACGGATGGAGTGGCATCACTTCCATCTGCAGATGGGTGCACTCTCACCACCTAAAAAAGTAAAGCATATTTTAAACTTAGCACACTTTTAAAAGAAATGGAAGTAACTTGGAGGATTTATTATTGTAATGTTAAAATTACCTGGGTTAAGTCAACAGCCCCCCTGGACAGAGGAAAGATGCCTGTCTGGCAGAACCCAGCTTTAATATTTTGGGCAATGACAGCAGTGGGGTAGACATTTTTGAGAGAGGTGAAAATTGCTTCTTCCCCACAGCAAGTTCCCTTTGCACCAGACCCATCTGGAAAGCCATGGTGGAAAAAGTAGTCTTTGGTAGGGTTGTGGATGTGTGTGGTATGGGCAGGTATGCACAGAATTTTAATTTTGTTTTCCCTGCAGTAAACATGTTTGGATACTCGTGTTGGTCCATGATTAAAAGAAGTGGTCGCTCCTCAAAAGCATACTGCACAAAATGCTAGAGCCATTTGAAGAGGAGCTCCAAATCAATGTAACCCTTCTCCTAGATGCCATAGAGTGCACTGGGAGGCCCATCCAGCATTTCTTCTTTGGAAGCAGCCATGTTTGTTGATGAAAGTTGATGGATTGTGGGATTGTGGGTCCCTTCTTAAAACATACTTTTATAGGAGAGCTTTTCCCGATCTTATTTGACTTTATTTTATCCCTTTTATTTTATTGAATTTTACTAATTTTATATTAATTTTTCATGCTCATATCTTGTTTTTTTGTATTATTCTTTACACTTGTTAAAGCACTTTGTAACTTGTTTTTGAAAAGTGCTCTACAAATAAGGATTATTATTATTATTATTATATTTTTTTTTCTTATTCTAAATGTATCTACCTTGTACTGTAACTTCCACTTTAAGTTAAATACTTTTTATGAAAAGTTAGCTATGAAATAACATCACAATCAGTTCAGTTAAAGTTCATGTTTAATTTTTTAAAGAATGCTAATTTAAAATATTTGATTAATGTTATGTTAACTTACCTTGCCTGCTGGAGCCTCACCCAGCATGTTAGCCACCTGCCTGCTAACCCCAAGCCTGATCCCCAGCCTGCTAGCTCTGAGCTCCGGTCTGCTAGCCCCCAGTCAGCTAGCCTCCAGAAAGGCCAGCTGGAGGGTGATGTGGATCCTGCCATCGAGCGGCCCGGACACCGGCCCACACCACAGCTGATCCATCTCTGCTGACTCCAATACCCAGAGCCCAGTCGACGGTCTCCATCACTGTGGTTGAGTCTTGGCCGACTCCTGCACCCAGATCCCAGTCGGTGGTCTGACCGACGCCTGTTCCTGGGCCCTTGTCGGTCATCCAACTGACACGGGCTCCAAGCTCTATATTGGAGGTTCAACCGTCTCCTGTGTCATAAAGGCTCATCTTGTGGTGTACATTTTCTGTTTAAATTCCTTTAAAAATCTTTATTTTGTCTGATAGCGGCTGCTGGTGGTTCTATAAAAATAGCGAGGGAGAGAGTGGGCAACCCTGCCTGGTACCCCTCTGAGGACTAAAGCTTGGCCAAGTATGATCATTTTTCTTGAAAGATGCTCTTGGGGAACTGAACAAGATTTTAATACAGTCTACGAAAGAGTGTCCAAATTCAAATTTATGTAAAGTAGCTTATAGAAATTTACAATTTACCCTGTCAAATGCTTTCTCTGCATCTAAAGAAACAACTGTAGTTTCCAAGTTATGAATAGTGGCATAGTCTATTAAGTGATATTGGGAGATAACTGGACGGGAGTGTGGGATCTTTGTCTGGTTTAAGGAGCAGGCTGATATTAGCACTATTAGCAGAGTTCATTGTTGGAGGCAAATCGCAAGTACCCCTAATTTGCATTACCATCCCATACAATGTGGGCATAAGTATTTCCCAGAATTCCTTGTAGAATTCAGCAGGAAAACAGTCTGGCCCAGGGGTTTTATTATTCGGCATATGTAAGAGGTCTTCATGGAATTCAGCCATTACACTCATTTAAGTTAGCAGAGCAGCATGTGGGAAATGCTATAACACCCCCAATCAAAGAAAATGGGGTAAACACATTTCAAGACTTGACATTGTACTGAAATGTTTGTAAATGTTTGGCCAGTTATAATACAACCTGGGGATTTCATTATGTTCATGATGATTGTGATTCTGATGATTTTGACCCACATACAGGGATTTTAAACAGAAAAGTGTTCATGTGTTGTGCTATTCTACTAGATTGGCATTAGGGATGGACAGTGTCAGTGGATTCATCACTTTGGGCCAGATAGAAATATACTCGCGAAAGTTAGCATGCTAACACACTAAACTAAGATGGTGAACATTTCGGTTAAAATAGTCATTGTGAGCATCCTAACATTAGCAGACCCCCCATGCATTAGCACGGCCTTAGTAAGCTACAAGCACGTCTGAACACCTGACACACCAGTCAGATACAGGTTTTATCATATGATTCAGTCAGTGTTTCTACATGACATACATTTGCTACAACATAAAGTTTGTAATATGCTCTACAAAACTTTGGTGGCCTGTCCCCATTCTGGAGCTGTCCCCGGAAATGCCCCAGTTTTTAACTGTGTTGTATATAGACTGTATAAGGTGTTAACAGACCTGAAATCAGATTTACGTGGCCAGAAAGACTGGACAGCAGAGCGTACAGGTGTCGTGCCGAAAAGTGATCACTGAAAACTGATCGCCGTCCGTGGGAGCACGCGCAGCTGCAGCTGCTTTTATCTGGATCAAACAGACATAACGTGCAAATAAACTTTATGTCCGCGGTAATAGCAAAGACATGTCATTGTGATAGGCCTACTTTTAACATTACTTTTAACAGGATAATCACAATTGTGGCCAAATAAGTGTTTGCAGTTTATCGTAACCAAGCATGACATTTACGTGATTATAGGCAATAATTGAATCCTGTTGTTGCCGATAGATTATGTGTTTGGCAGGCCTATGTCTAATATCCTTGTTTATATTTGGAAAACAAATGTAGCCTATAATTGACATGACTTACTGCTGAGTTATATATAAAATTAAGACAAGATCTCTTTTGCAATTATCCTTATGACTCTACATTATCTAACTTGCTGTGTACCAACCAATCCAGTCCTTTTTTACCTGTTGAAATACCTTTAAATGGCCAAACACACAGATAAAATGCATTATTCTACTTGACAGAAAGTAATTGAAGCCTCTACTTATTGACTGAAAGGTAGTTTCTGCCTCAAAATGACTTGATTTCATTCAGAAGAGTTATATTTGACAGATTATAAAACTGAAATCGTCCCTATTTTTTATTTCAGAATAACATATTTTTTAATGACATACTGACTATCAAACCAAAAATGTCCCGGGTTTTCATTTCAGAAATCTGGTCACCTTATACAAATCATAACATGGAGTCTTTAAGATGGATCTTGTCTGGCTCTCTATCTTGTCAGTTCTATCTGAAAATGGCTAACATGGGGACAACAGCTTCAGATCAGAAGTTGGCCTGGTAGGCCAGCAGATATCCATCGTTGTACATGTAGATCTGTCTGTTGATGGGGTTATAGCTCAGGCTGGCCACTCCTTTAGCTACCTTCTCCAGTGGCAGTGCTAGTGAGTTGTCGTCTTTGCCTGTTGCTGTGTCGAAGGCGTAGAACACCTCCTCCCGATATTCGTCCACAAATCGAGTGGCATATAGCACACCGCACACCATGAAAGCATTGCTCACTGCCTTCTTGAACAGCCTCGTCTCCCACTTCTGGGAGACATTTAGTGTCTCGGCCTCACTGTCCCAAACTAGCCGACTCACCACTAGATTACCATGGTTACCGACAGTGGCATAGATTGCCCATAGTCCCGTCTCGTCTGCCTCCACATCTACATCACTATTGGCACGGCAGTCATAGTAACAATACGGGAACTTGTTGTTGAAACCCACGCCGGTGCCTGGAAGTGTCACCCGTTTGACGGCGTTGCTCTTCAGGTCATAGCGACAGACGTCTGCAGAGCGGTAGCAGTGATAGTACAGCGCTTCACCATATAGAACAGCACTGGGACCCTCAA
>NW_025740743.1:0-2367 GCF_021292245.1 Micropterus dolomieu
ACCCTCCTGTGTGTTACTTTTGAACCTTCTGCATGTTACTTTCGACCCCTGTGTGTTGCTTTCAACCCTGCAGTGTGTAAATTTTAACCATCCTTATTTTCAACACTCCTGCGTGTTACTTTTGACCCTCCTGTGTGTAAGTTTTAATCCTCCTAACTTTCAACACTCCCGTGTGTTACTTTCAACCCTCCTTTGTTTTATCCTTCTTCAATCCTCCAGTGTTTTACTTTTGACCCTCCTGTGTGTTACTTCAGACCCTCCTGCATGTTATTTTCGACCCTCCTGTGTGTTACTTTAGACCCTCCTGTGTGTAGATTTTAACCCTCTTTACTTTCAACCCTCCTGTGTGTTATTTTTGACCCTCCTGTGGGTTACTTTTAACCTTCCTTTGTTTTATCCTCCTTCAATCCTCCAGTGTTTTACTTTTGACCCTCCTGTGTGTTACCTTAATCCCTCCTGTGTGTTACTTTCGACCCTCCTGCATGTTATTTTCAACACTCCTGTATGTTACTCTCTTTACACCCTCCTGTGTGTTACTTTAGACCCTCCTTCATGTTATTTTCGACCGTCCTGTGTATTACTTTTGACCCTCCTGTGTGTTACCTTAATCCCTCCTGTGTGTTACTTTCGACCCTCCTGCATGTTATTTTCAACACTCCTGTATGTTACTCTCTTTACACCCTCCTGTGTGTTACTTTAGACCCTCCTTCATGTTATTTTCGACCGTCCTGTGTATTACTTTTGACCCTCCTGTGTGTTACTTTCACCCTCCTGTGTGTAAGTTTTAACCCTCCTTACTTTCAACCCTCCTGTGTGTAAATTTTAACCCTCCGTACTTTCAGCACTCCTGCGTGTTACTTTTGACCATCCTGTGGGTTACTTTCGACCCTCTTTTGTGTTACAGGACTGTGCTTCTTTTGACCCTCCTGTGTGATGCAGGAGTGTGTTACTTCAAACCCTCCAGTGTTTTACTTTTGACCCTCCTGTGTGATGCAGGAGAGTGTTACTTCAAACCCTCCTGTGTGTTACTATTGACCCTCCTGAGTGTTACAGGAGTGTGTTAGTTTAAACCCTCCTGTGTGTTACTTTTGAACCTCCTGCATGTTACTTTCGACCTCTGTGTGTTGCTTTCAACCCTCCAGTGTGTAAATTTTAACCCTCCTTATTTTCAACACTCCTGCGTGTTACTTTTGACCCTCCTGTGTTTAAGTTTTAGTCCTCCTAACTTTCAACACTCCCGTGTGTTACTTTCAACCCTCTTGTGTGTTATTTTTGACCCTCCTGTGTGTTACTTATAACCCTCCTTTGTTTTATCATTTTTCAATCCTCCAGTGTTTTACTTTTGACCCTCCTGTGTGATACTTTTGACCCTCCTGTGTGTTACTTAAGACCCTCCTGCATGTTACTTTCGACCGTCCTGTGCATTACTTTTGACCCTCCTGTGTTTAAGTTTTAATCCTCCTAACTTTCAACACTCCCGTGTGTTACTTTCAACCCTCCTGTGTGTTACTTCAGACCCTCCTGCATGTTATTTTCGACCCTCCTGTGTGTTACTTTAGACCCTCCTGCATGTTATTTTCGACCGTCCTGTGTGTCTTTTTCAGCAGTTACCCACCCAAAACCCTACACAGAGTCGCAGTCTAACACACTTCTCTGCTTCTCCATTTCAGGAGTTACTTAGTGAAAATCCTATAGTGACGGTGTTTGCCCCCCGACCATCGAAATTATTTAAAAAGGTAAACAGAAGAGGAGCTGTGCATAAAAACCTCATAAAAATTAAAACCACAAGAGCAATAGTGCAAACGAATAGGAGAGGTATTGAAGGTGTACTAGTAAATGAACTAATATCAGATTATGATATTGATTTATTTGGTCTTACTGAAACCTGGCTGGGTGATGGAGAATATGTTAGCCTAAATGAATCCACCCCTCCCAGTCATATTAATACTCACATTCCTCGAGGCACAGGCCGAGGAGGTGGAGTTGCAGCTATCTTCGACTCTAGCCTACTAATCAGCTCTAAACCTAAACCAAACTATAACTCATTTGAAAGTCTTGTTCTTAGTCTTTCGCACCCAAGTTGGAAATCACTGCAACCAATTCTTTTTGTTATAGTGTACCGAGCACCTGGCCCGTACTCTGAATTCTTATCTGAATTTGCAGAGTTTTTGTCAACTTTAGTCCTTAAAACGGACAAAGTTATTATTGTAGGAGATTTTAATATTCATGTGGATGTTGAGAATGACAGCTTCAGTACTGCGTTTATCTCTTTGTTAGATTCCATCGGCTTCTCTCAGAGTGTTCATGAACCGACTCACTGTTTTAACCACACCCTCGACCTTGTTTTGGTGTATGGTATTGAAATTG
>NW_025740744.1:0-1318 GCF_021292245.1 Micropterus dolomieu
TTAGACACCAAAACCGCTTGGTCAGGTTTAGACACCAAAAGCGCTTGATCAGGTTTAGACACCAAAAGCGCTTGATCAGGTTTAGACACCAAAAGCGCTTTGTCAGGTTTAGACACCAAAAGCGCTTTGTCAGGTTTAGACACCAAAACGCTTTGTCAGGTTTAGACACCAAAAGCGCTTTGTCAGGTTTAGACACCAAAACCGCTTTGTCAGGTTTGGACACCAAAACCGCTTTGTCAGGTTTAGACACCAAAAGCGCTTTGTCAGGTTTAGACACCAAAAGCGCTTTGTCAGGTTTAGACACCAAAAGCGCTTTGTCAGGTTTAGACACCAAAACCGCTTGATCAGGTTTAGACACCAAAAGCGCTTGATCAGGTTTAGACACCAAAACCGCTTGATCAGGTTTAGACACCAAAACCGCTTGATCAGGTTTAGACACCAAAAGCGCTTTGTCAGGTTTAGACACCAAAAGCGCTTTGTCAGGTTTAGACACCAAAAGCGCTTTGTCAGGTTTAGACACCAAAAGCGCTTGATCAGGTTTAGACACCTAAAGCGCTTGATCAGGTTTAGACACCAAAACGCTTGATCAGGTTTAGACACCAAAACCTCTTGGTCAGGGTTAGACAAACGCTTTGTCAGGGTTAGACACCAAAACGCTTGGTCAGGGTTAGACACCAAAAACGCTTGATCAGGTTTAGACACCAAAAGCGCTTTGTCAGGTTTAGACACCAAAAGCGCTTTGTCAAGTTTAGACACCAAAACGCTTGATCAGGTTTAGACACCAAAACCGCTTGGTCAGGGTTAGACAAACGCTTTGTCAGGGTTAGACACCAAAACCGCTTGGTCAGGTTTAGACACCAAAACCGCTTGGTCAGGTTTAGACACCTAAAGCGCTTTGTCAGGTTTAGACACCTAAAGCGCTTGGTCAGGTTTAGACACCAAAACCGCTTGGTCAGGGTTAGACACCAAAACCGCTTGGTCAGGTTTAGACACCAAAAGCGCTTGATCAGGTTTAGACACCAAAAGCGCTTGATCAGGTTTAGACACCAAAAGCGCTTTGTCAGGTTTAGACACCAAAAGCGCTTTGTCAGGTTTAGACACCAAAACGCTTTGTCAGGTTTAGACACCAAAAGCGCTTTGTCAGGTTTAGACACCAAAACCGCTTTGTCAGGTTTGGACACCAAAAGCGCTTTGTCAGGTTTAGACACCAAAAGCGCTTTGTCAGGTTTAGACACCAAAAGCGCTTTGTCAGGTTTAGACACCAAAAGCGCTTTGTCAGGTTTAGACACCAAAAGCGCTTGATCAGGTTTAGACACCA
>NW_025740745.1:0-1508 GCF_021292245.1 Micropterus dolomieu
GGGCAAGTCGAGCCAGGGTGGGCGGAGGGAGGACAGGAGGAGGGCCAGACCAGGAACTCTCAGGAGGGTGGCCAGAGGGCAAGGCAAGGGGGCGACAGAGTTCGGGAGATCGCACAAGCAGGTCAAGGGGACAAAACAGTCCGGGGGAACCACCCAACAGGCAGATCATGCCCAGGAAACAGGGCAGGTAAGGCACTTGGCCTAACATGCAGGGCAGGGGGACAGAACAGTTCAGGAGGCCGTCCCGGAGGGCGACTCAGGAGGCCGTGCAGACCAAAGGGATCACGGAGTTCAGGAGGTCGTCCCGACAGGCCGAGCAAATCAGGGGGAAAACACTGTTCAGGAGGCCGTCCTGGAGGGCGACCCAGGAGGCCGTGCAGACCAAAGAGATCACAGAGTTCAGGAGGTCGTCCCGGGGATGACCCGACAGGCCGGGCAAATCAGGGGGTAAACACAGTTCAGGAGGCCGTCCCGGGTGGCCAGAGGTGAACAAAAGTTCAGGAGGGAAACCCGGAGGTCGACCGAGTAGACCAGGAGGGCAAAACAGTTCAGGTGGGCGTCCCGTGGGACGACCAATGAGGCAGGGCAGAACAAGGGGGCCACAGAGTTCAAGGGGTTGGCAGGACGGCCAACAGTGAGGCAGCAAACCCACTGGGGGCCGAGCAGGAGGCCGATGGCAAGACCTCTTCGGAGGTCGGCACCCAAAGCTTGGGTACTCTAGAGGCACAGCTGGGCTGAGGACCACCGGCGAGACAGCTGGGCTGAGGACCACCGGCGAGACAGCTGGGCTGAGGACCATGGACCGGACACGAGGAGCTGGAGTCGGCCTGACCACCGACTGGACAGCTGGGCTGGAGACCATGGACCGGACACGAGGAGCTGGAGTCGGCCTGACCACCGACTGGACAGCTGGGCTGGAGGCCATGGACCGGACACGAGGAGCTGGAGTCGTCCTGACCACCGACTGGACACGAGGAGCTGGAGTCGTCCTGACCACCGACTGGACACGAGGAGCTGGAGTCGGCCTGACCACCGACTGGACACGAGGAGCTGGAGTCGGCCGGACCACAGGCGGGGCTGAAGCAGGTCCATCCGCCGACAGGACACGAGGAGCAGGGGTTGGCCGGACCACCGGCGGGGCTGAAGCCGGTCCGTCCGCCGACAGAACACGAGGAACAGGCTGGGCCACCAACGGAGCTGGTGTTGGTCGGACCACAGACGGGAGAACAGGAGTCGGCTGGGCCACCAACGGAACTGGTGTTGGTCGGACCACCGACGAGGGAACAGGAGTCAGCTGGGCCACCGGCGAAGCAGGTGCCGGTCGGACCACCGACGGGGCATGAGGAACAGGAGTCGGCTGGGCCACCAACAAAGCTGGTGTTGGTCGGACCACCGACGAGGGAACAGGAGTCAGCTGGGCCACCGGCGAAGCAGGTGCCGGTCGGACCACCGACGGAGCACGAGGAATGGGAGTCGGCTGGGCCACCAACGAAGCTGGTGTTGGTCGG
>NW_025740746.1:0-1142 GCF_021292245.1 Micropterus dolomieu
TCTGGATACCCGTAGACACATCATAATCTCTGGATATCGGTAGAGACAGTTCAGTCTCTGGATATAGGTAGGGACAGCACAGTCTCTGGATATCAGTAGGGACAGCAAAATCTCTGGATATTGGTAGGGACAGCAAAATCTCTGGATATCGGTAGAGACAGTTCAGTCTCTGGATATTGGTAGGGACAGCACAGTCTCTGGATATCAGTAGGGACAGCAAAATCTCTGGATATCGGTAGGGACAGCAAAATCTCTGGATATCGGTAGAGACAATTCAGTCTCTGGATATCGGTAGAGACAGTTCAGTCTCTGGATATTGGTAGAGACAGTTCAGTCTCTGGATATCAGTAAGGACATCAGATTCTCTGGATATTGGTAGAGACAGTTAAGTCCCTGGATATCGGTAGGGACATAAGAATCTCTGGATATCGGTAGAGACATCAGAATCTCTGGATATCGGTAGAGACAGTTCAGTCTCTGGATATAGGTAGGGACAGCACAGTCTCTGGATATCAGTAGGGACAGCAAAATCTCTGGATATTGGTAGGGACAGCAAAATCTCTGGATATCGGTAGAGACAGTTCAGTCTCTGGATATTGGTAGAGACAGCACAGTCTCTGGATATCAGTAAGGACATCAGATTCTCTGGATATTGGTAGAGACAGTTAAGTCCCTGGATATCGGTAGGGACATAAGAATCTCTGGATATCGGTAGAGACATCAGAATCTCTGGATATCGGTAGAGACAGTTCAGTCTCTGGATATCGGTAGAGACAGTTCAGTCTCTGGATATAGGTAGGGACAGCCGAGTCTCTGGATATTGGTAGAGACAGTTCAGTCTCTGGATATTGGTAGGGACAGCCGAGTCTCTGGATATTGGTAGAGACAGTTCAGTCTCTGGATATTGGTAGGGACAGCAGAGTCTCTGGATATTGGTAGGGACAGCAAAATCTCTGGATATCAGTAGAGACAGTTCAGTCTCTGGATATCGGTAGAGACAGTTAAGTCTCTGGATATCAGTAGAGACAGTTCAGTCTGTGGATATCAGTAGAGACATCACATTCTCTGGATATCGGTAGAGACAGTTCAGTCTCTGGATATTGGTAGGGACATCGAAATCTCTGGATATCGGTAGGGACAGC
>NW_025740747.1:0-927 GCF_021292245.1 Micropterus dolomieu
CTTGCCAGATAATGTGTTGGCCTCTCCCCCTTACCCCTCATCCCTTTCTCCCTCTTTATCACTGTCTCTCTTTCATGACCTTTGGTGGTTGGAGCAGCGCTTGCAGTATAATGTGTTGGCCTCTCTCCCTTACCCGCCATCCCTTTCTCCCCCTTTATGGCGGTCCCTCTTTCATGACCTTTGGTGGTTGGAGCAGAGCTTGCACTATAATGTGTTGGCCTCTCCCCCTTACCCCTCATCCCTTTCTCCCCCTTTATGGCTGTCTCTCTTTCATGCCCTTTGGTGGTTGGAGCAGCGCTTGCTAGATAATGTGTTGGCCTCTCCCCCTTACCCCTCATCCCTTTCTCCCTCTTTATGCCGATCTCTCTTTCATGCCCTTTGGTGGTTGGAGCAGAGCTTGCAGTATAATGTGTAGGCCTCTCCCCCTTACCCCTCATACCTTTCTCTCTCTTTATCACTGTCTCTCGTTCATGACCTTTGGTGGTTGGAGCAGCGCTTGCTGGATAATGTGTTGGCCTCTCCCCCTTACCCGCCATCCCTTTCTCCCCCTTTATGGCTGTCTCTCTTTCATGCCCTTTGGTGGTTGGAGCAGCGCTTGCTAGATAATGTGTTGGCCTCTCCCCCTTACCCCTCATCCCTTTCTCCCTCTTTATGCCACTCTCTCTTTCATGCCCTTTGGTGGTTGGAGCAGAGCTTGCAGTATAATGTGTAGGCCTCTCCCCCTTACCCCTCATCCCTTTCTCCCTCTTTATGCCGATCTCTCTTTCATGCCCTTTGGTGGTTGGAGCAGAGCTTGCAGTATAATGTGTAGGCCTCTCCCCCTTACCCCTCATCCCTTTCTCCCTCTTTATGCCGATCTCTCTTTCATGCCCTTTGGTGGTTGGAGCAGCGCTTGCCAGATAATGTGTTGGCCTCTCCCCCTTACCC
>NW_025740748.1:0-716 GCF_021292245.1 Micropterus dolomieu
AGATGAGTCTCAGGGAGCTGAGGAAGCTGTTGTTGTAGAGGAAGATGAGCCTCAGGGAGCTGAGGAAGCTGTTGTTGTAGAGGAAGATGAGTCTCAGGGAGCTGAGGAAGCTGTTGTTGTAGAGGAAGATGAGCCTCAGAGAGCTGAGGAAGCTGTAGAGGAAGATGAGTCTCAGGGAGCTGAGGAAGCTGTTGTTGTAGAGGAAGATGAGCCTCAGGGAGCTGAGGAAGCTGTTGTTGTAGAGGAAGATGAGCCTCAGGGAGCTGAGGAAGCTGTTGTTGTAGAGGAAGATGAGCCTCAGAGAGCTGAGGAAGCTGTAGAGGAAGATGAGTCTCAGGGAGCTGAGGAAGCTGTAGAGGAAGATGAGTCTCAGAGAGCTGAGGAAACTGTTGTTGTAGAGGAAGATGAGTCTCAGGGAGCTGAGGAAGCTGTTGTTGTAGAGGAAGATGAGCCTCAGGGAGCTGAGGAAGCTGTAGAGGAAGATGAGTCTCAGGGAGCTGAGGAAGCTGTTGTTGTAGAGGAAGATGAGTCTCAGGGAGCTGAGGAAACTGTAGAGGAAGATGAGCCTCAGGGAGCTGAGGAAGCTGTTGTTGTAGAGGAAGATGAGCCTCAGGGAGCTGAGGAAGCTGTTGTTGTAGAGGAAGATGAGCCTCAGGGAGCTGAGGAAGCTGTTGTTGTAGAGGAAGATGAGCCTCAGGGAGCTGAGGAAGCTGTTG